>NW_009209875.1:3320-25388 GCF_000690835.1 Fulmarus glacialis
CCGGGTTGTGGGCTGCCTTCCAGATTAAGCCACGACAGTCTGTGGGGCTCGATGCCAACTGTGAGCATTAAAAATAAAATATTATATACTTTGGTGACCTGCACTGAATTAAGGAAGTCAGCATTTAGTTGCATAATAGGAGACACAAAGAAGCATTAGAAACAATTCAAGAGGAAAGGGAAATTATGGATTTCTGTGCGTCTTGTTGATCTGGATCACTTCCCCATACACACACTGCTTCTCTGCCCCCAAAACCAATAAAATATGTTGCAATATCTTCATTTTGTGGCAGATCTATTTTTCATCCAACATACATCTTCTGAGAAGATACAAAACTGACAGTCTGTGGTTTGCATCATCTCACAGCACTGAAGTTTTTTCCTGACTCCTGCAATGATGTGATTTATATAGGATATTAATTCTTATGTATAGAGAATATCTTATAAATTATATACATTTCCTAATCCACTTTGTCTTTATTCTGCAAGGGGAAGGTCATCTCATTCATTTATGTCAGAGGGAGCAAAGTCACAGCAGGAAAAAGACAAACCTGTGTGTATACACAGTCTTAATCTCATTCATAACCATATATCCACTTAAACCACTTTTTATTCATTTCTTTTTTTATACTCTTTAGGGAATAACAGGGGACATCCTGAATAATGTATATAATTCCACGTCCTCTGTAATGCCCAAAAAAATACACTATTTCAAGATACATTAACCAGCTTGCTACTGAGGAATACTAACACATTAGCAAAACAATTACATTGGAATTACACTGAACAACACTGGAAAAATCACTGAATCAACACTAAAATGAAGAAGAACAGGATCTGGAAAAGTCTTCCACAGAGTGATTGTTTAGGCCATTTAAAACTAATCAGCAACTCTCAAAGCCCTGGAATGTGTCATTATATAGCGTGCAATGTACAACTCAGAATTTGGCTGGTCAGAGGTGGCAGCTAAGCCACAGGTCAGCCACGGAAGACCACCTTGGACATGATCTGAAGCAGCTTGGAAAACTTCCCAATTGACTTTGGTGGGTGATGCGGAAAGCTCATACAGGAATGAGCACTACAGGGCTTGGGCTCAAACAGGAGCCTAACAGGGAAAAAGGCAGCAGACGTTTCCTCCTACACAAACTATAGTTTGCTCTGTGACCTTGCTGACATTTCCTCCTCAATGCTTAGGTCCGACATACTGATCGTTCCAAACCACCACCAAAGCCATTAAGCTTCTTCAAAACTCAATATTCCTTCCCCAACAGTCAAAAGCACAGATTGTTTCTTACTATTACTCATTGCTCACTAACCCTCTCCAATAGCACTGCTATATATTGCAAAATGAAATTTAAAAAAGCTTATTACCTCCCACATCAAGTTTGATTGTGGATCCGATGCAGTAGAACTGCTTCATCAGCATATTTATCAACATAGTAGACACTGAGATATCACAAAGAGAGGCTTCAAACTTCTTTGAAAGACAAAGGTGAACAAAAATGCCAGTTTTAAACTCAAATTTTCACCTTCAATCAGAGATTTGGTAAAAATGGCTAAAAAAATTGTTTTAAAAAGTGTTCTTTCCTCTAGATTGCTCCAACCTGGATATCTCACTTAAAAAGACATTACCTAAACCTTGACCATCCAATGCACCACATCTGAATGTATCATTATTTTTAAAAGCATAAAAAGGAGCAGCTGTGCCACGTGTTTAATGGGCATCTCAACAAGGACAACTGTGGCATTACCCTGTGGATGAATCACCTAATTTAATGAAGCAAGATGCACCAGGAATTGAAGATCAAGGGACAGAGCTTCTTACACCAGCCACAAATTTAGAAAGAAATTCACTGAAACAAAATGCAATCAGAAAGTCATAACTCAGACTAGGTTGTTTGTAAATATTTATGCACAATTAAATTAGAATACCTATTCCTCATTCAAACAAGTTTATGCTCATTGTGCAGTGAATTGTTTACTCTTTCACTTTGGCTTTGTATGATAAAACTTAGATAAGAGTATATGGTGAATTCTAGCAATTAAAACACAGTTTCATGACATCACTTAGCATTGGACTTCCCACCACTCCATCAATAAACATGGAATTTTCCTACCAGCTGCATATTACAAGAGTCCAAACTATCTTCTCGCAATAGAAACGTTCATTTCGCTGATCAAGATGCAAACACCCATAGCCTAAAACTGTATATATTTTGTAGCTTTGCTCAATACCAAACTAACCCATCGACCAAAGTCAATGCAAGTTTCCTTACAAACTTCCTTGGCCTTTGGACTGAACTCTTACTTCTTCACCATGCAAAGAAAGATCCTGTTTCTTTATCCTTGATGTGCATATGAATTTCCTCTTAGAATTCATGAGGTTATTATTTCTGAAGGGCTACTTTGTTAAGACTTATTACGAAGCCACCTGTTGTGATGGCAAAAAAAAGAAATCCCACTAGTCTGTTATTAACAGGTTTCATCGTATTATATTCAAATTATAAACTAAGATGGTTTATGAATATTTCCTTTTGAATTAAAATACCACTTTCTCATGTGAAATGGAGTTTATGATAATTCAGAGCTTATCTTCACAGTTTGATGCCTTTGTCCTTCCTTAGATAAATAGTCTGTATATTAATACATCAGTGATTACTGTCCTTTGACTTATTCAGGAACTTAACTAAGATTTTTTTTATTTTATGTTTTTTTAAATAAAAATCACCTCCAGCCAGTGTTTTATTGTTGGTCTCCCCTCAAATTTTCATACCAGATGGAACAGAAATTTTAGAGGCACTTAACCAGAAAAAAAACCCAAAACAAAAAAATTCTTTCCCTCATTTCAAAGTAAAATAATTAAAAACAAACAAACAAAAAAAAGCAAACAATCCCTGCCACGATCCTTGTACACTTTAACTCACAGCTTTGACCTGCTGCCAGTTTTAAAACTCCATGCACCAAGCAAGAGGGATTTCCTTGGGCAACCTGTCCGCTGGCATTTGGGATAAGCCGTGTGTGCGCTCCCACACAGCACGTTTTCACCAAAATTGGACCGAATCTCATATTTTAAAGTGAGGGCTCAGAAGTAAAGGCCTGAGAGTACAAACACCCTCCCTGTTTAAACACAGTAGCGTCAGTACCTTTTTTGGCTGTTTTAATTGATGCAACACCACCAAACCTGCTGCCCTCCTCAGCAGCTCAGCTTCAGGAAATCATTCTCTTCCCTTCAGTGACTTTGGTAAGATCTCCATCTCTTTGTGAGGCAGCCTCTTGCTTTATACACAGTTACAATATTTTAATTACAAGTTTTCTAAGAATAGCTCAACAAGGAAACAAGAAAACACATTAAGATCTTTAATTTCCCTCATTCTTGCATTTTTCCTGGATCAAAAAAGAGTCGCTGCTGACTACAATGAAAGTACCAGGCACACTTTTTGTGCAAGAACAAAACGGCTTTTCTCTTCACACAAGTTTCATGCATCTGCCTCTTGATCTCCAGTAGCTCAGAGACCATAATTCCTTCTTTAATCTCTGTAGAGATCATGCTGCTTCTTTGACAAAACAATTCTTTGTGTTTGACTGTTTTCTATTGCACTAACGTCATAGCTAGACAACTCATGTCACGTCTCCTTTCCATAAAACACTGTCAGTCTACACAATTTCCAGGCCATCTTTTTCTCCACTTTATGAAAGTACTCTGTAGCCCTGGTAGAAAACACGGCGCTATGTCTGTCACTCACCTTCCTCTCTCCAGCTAAACTATTTCTCAGTAGCCAAATGACATTTCCTCCCCATTGGTTTTGGCTATGCTACTCCCCATATATTAAGCCCTCACATTAACCTTATGTATCTGAATAATCCTCTCAAGGCACTCTTAATTACCTACTTAACAGTATTCAACGTCTTATCACTACCATGTGGTCTCCAGGTCATACAACCAAGGGCCAAAGAGAAGATAATTGAAGAAAAATAACAGGACTGTTATTTGTTTTGATTTATCACTCAACTCACATACATGGGTGTTGACTTAGATTTGCCCATGTGAAGAAGAACAAGAATAGGAGGCCACAATTTTGGGCTTTTTCCCTCTCCTATGCAACATTCGAAATTATACCTGCTCCTCTAGGTTCTCTCAGGCAGCTGACAAGCATTTAAATAACACCTTGCAAGCAAATTGAAAAGCTAGGAGGAGCAACATGTGTAGAGATTTGTGTAACTGAAACAACGAGCAGCTCTGCAGGAAAATGAATTTAATTAAAATTACTCATGCAGACTCTTAGCTTTAGAAATCTATAAATCTGAAAAATTATTTCCCTTTCAATTAAGTTTGTATTTGTCATTTCAGAGAGATAAAAACAAGTCCCCAGTGACCAGCTTTTCCAATACTGAGCAATTAGGAGAAATACATAACCCAGGACTGCAAAACGTTTCACAAAAGAAAAATTCAGAAAAGCCGGTGAGGATCCACGGTCCTCACAAGTCCCACCACAGCCAAACGATTCCTTTTTAAAGTTAAAAGTACAGATGTATCAACTGGAGATGTTTCAAGACCGTGTCTGTGTTATGACTAATACCCTGAGGAGGACTCACGTCACCTAACTCACACTTCTTATATAATCGCTGGGAAAAAACGTTTCTTTCAGAGGATTTTTAGAACATCTGAATTAGATGCCTGATCTGAACTGCACTCTCATCCCCCTTTCTCCACCACTGTCTGGATCCTGCGGAGACTCACCGCCTAGCCTGGCTGCCTCATCTCTCCTGCAGGAGACACAGTCTAATATATCAAAGACCAGAATGAGTTAAAATGATGCTGCTGACTGCAGAGTCATTTATTTCCATGAACAAGTTTTGGACAATCACATTCAGCTACTTTCTGAATATTCACAGAAGCCAGGAGATCATGACTCTTTGCAGCAGCAGCAGTGAGATTTCTTCACCGCTGCATGCTGGTGGGAAAGGTTGTTCTACAGGACAGATCCAAGTTAACTTTGCTATGTCCAAATTGAGCTTCTGCTGATCAAGTATGCCATCACTGATTTTCCTAGAAGTCATTTATTTCTTCCTCTCACCCCACTAACACAGCAACTTGTAAGGAGTTAGGTTGAACTCCTGATTTCCAATTGCTGCAGTCTAAATATTTCCCCTTCGCACCATGCCAGCGACTGGAGATTCAGGATGTCAGGAACAGCTGCAATTAATAGTTTGTTGTTCTGTGTGTGCTCACGAAAAACTGTACTAATTCCAGTGAGAGGAATCAAGGGCTCATACTCTCTACTGTTAAGATTTTTCAAAGCTGTTTTGTGATAATCAAACACAGTAGAAACAGCTGTTCGCATTCACAGATGTGGTATTCACAGTATTCTGGTGGATCAGCTGTTTTTCCAAAAATGAGCTTGAATGAAATCAAAGTTAATGTGAAGGTTCTCGTTTTTTCCCCTAAGCAAAACTCCCACTGAGCTTAGCAAGAACTGAATCACTCATGAAGGGTTTAACATCACTGGTTTTATTTGAAAGCAGGGATCCAATCCTACCATTTATCTGTGCGTGCACACAAGAAACCCCACACTCCGCTTGACCTGGCAGTAAGTTATTCATTCAGAAAGAATACAACGTTGCCTCTGAAAAAAGCTTCAAAGAGTAGAGAGGAATAGATGTTTCACCTCGTTCACCTCTTCAACAGTGGTAAGAATAAATGGGAGTGACACGTGCAAAAGTTTCAGTAAACCATGGAAAAGCCATCCTTTTCTGCAGGAAAATTTAAACCACACAGCCTTTCAGAAATCTCACTTTACCGTAAGTGAGAACCGTTTGTTAAACAAACACAATAGGGCAGCAGGTCGAAATTTGGGATTTCCTTCCGTCCTTTGTATTTTCTGGTCAGAAAAATTACTGCAGGAGTTTAAGGTGATGGCTGTTACAGGGAACTTCATCAGATCTGCTCAACTGCGGCACCCTCACCGTGCATGGAAATCCTTGTTAAGTTAGAGTTTAAGAGCAGACTGGATCTATAATGAAGTTTGGAGCAGTATGCTAATCCTTAGCTAAGAGGCATGGGGACACATGGAAGGGAACAGCAGGGAATACTTTTTCCAAGTAAGTACCTCTAAGGAAAAAAAAGCAGCAACATTTCCCCACCACCACCACCACCTTTAATGCAAATAAAACAGGACTGTGAAAATAGGCGCAGGTGTGCAAACATTTCTTTAAATTTATTTCTGTTGTAGCATCATGTATGTTTACGCTGCAGTACTCTAAAGGTTTAGGTTTCATCTGATTTTGAGCTAGCATAAAAAAAAAATCTTCGTATTGTCTCATCAGAATGGTGTTAACACTTTGCGCTTCAAAGATCATATAGATTGGAGGAGACATCATTTGCTTATTTGGATGATCATTGCATATTTTTGTAGGATGCAAAGCTCTCGTACAGCTGCTGTCAGCTCTGCAGAAAGATTCCTGAGTAGAGCAGAGAAGTTGGAATGGTGGGCAGTACATACTGCCATAGGACCCCAAAAGGGCACAAAATAGGCTCACCTTTTATTTGCAACAGAAATGGTCAAACAAGATGAAATAGAAGAGGCAACTGCTATAGACAGAGGAATTACATACATGTTATGTCCAGAATAAGTATATTAAGCAGAGTGGATTGCTGGTCCAAACACAGGGACTGCCTGAGCAAGTGATTCATTGTACTCTATTAGTGATCTGACACACAGCCTGGAGTCATTATATATGCTTCAAGTTATCTACCTGAAGAGCTATTTGTTTGCCTCGGAAGGCTGCAGTGACGTTGTTACAATAAGAATTCATTCATTCTCATTTTCCAGGGCCTGCTCTAGGCAGAAGCAGCACAATAACCCCACTCTCCTCTCCTAACCTTTTACAAGCTAGCTTAAAATAAATACTCAAAAAATTTAGTACATATACATTCTTCTATAAAATGCTTGACCAGACATCCCTGTGATGTTCACATTGCTAATTATAAGAGAATACAGTTTATCAGAAGATATGCTCTTCTTGAGAGTTTGTTTATACACACACAGACTTTGTGTCGACTGTTGGATACAGTTCATTAGCAACCCAAGATGCCCACGATCCCTCCATGCTCAGTGTGCTACACATATTTTGACAAACAATTAATCAGTACTCAGTACTGCATCTGGCTTGTATTTACAGCCAAAGAAAGAATTGGGTTGAAAAAGCATCTGAAAGGATAATACTTCAACCTGATGACTTTGTAGTTGGGTTTTGTTTTCCTGGAAGGAATCTGCTAACATATTATGTTTGAGAGATCCAACAGACATTGAATTTATGAGCCTTTAGGTAAACAAAACATATGGTGCTTGCTATGTCCCATCTATCTGGTAATCAGTCACTTAGCAATAAATGCACAATGAAATCTGGCCAGCTTTTCAAGACACATCTGAGGAGATCAATTACAGATTTAATTTAGACAAATATTTCATAGCAATTTTTTTCTTCATATTACATTATCTTTCTTGTTCCATGAAGTTTTCATTAACTCCTGTGGAAAATGAGACCTGGGTTCTTCAAATCATAATATGGATGGAAAATATCAGTGAGTTTAGGGTATGAAATGATGGATTAATTTGAGACATCGACCAATAATAGCTCCATGCTGTTCTGTTTGTAATTATATTGCCAACACTGTCTAAAACACTATATGTTGAAGATTGTTATTTTGCTATTCTTTTAACTAAAGCTTCTCAGAAGAGTTCCCTCTTCCCAGGTCTCCAACCTAGAGCAGTACCTGCAAGTCCCAGGTGGGAAGCAAGTCCACCCTGGACTCGCGATTACAGAAGGGAGGTCAGGATCAGCGCTACTCCCAGAGCTTTGAACACCTCCCTGCCCGGAGGGGACCATGGGCCAGACCTTGGTTATATACACGGTGAGGCACAGCCACAAAGAAATTTCTCGCAGAAACTTAGATAAAATTTTCAGCCTAGTCAGACACATTCCTCCAATTTCTAATCACATCGCAAATCTTAAGGGGGAAGGGGAAAGGGAGTGGAAAATGAGAGAACAAAACAGGTAAGAGATCACTGCATTTTGGTTCTACTCCAGGGAATGCCAAGTATTGAAATGCCACTTGCAGTAAACACCTAAATCCTTCCCATTTTTAGACAAGACTGCCAGACTACAAGGTAATTTGTTTTGTTGTGCTGAGACAATGAATATTCAGTTTTTCCATACTGAAAGTAAAAACCGTCAGAAGGCCAAACTGAGAAAACTTCTCCATGAGTTTTCTGATCAGATTACTAACTTGGGGGACACTGAGGACCATACTCGAGCACAGGTGAATGGTCTCAGCACTGAGATTTGGGAGAGCAGAGGGACTTGGCGAAGGCAGCAATACCGTCTCTGCCCGAGGACTCTCAGATGTGCCCCGACCCACCCAGCGAGCACACAGTAGGTAGGAGTGGAGCACCCTGACAAGCAGCACTTGGCTCTGAGAGGCCACTTACTGTAGGAAACTCTCCAAATGCCAAGAGGCAGGGTTTTAAAAACACAAGAATTTTACCAGCTTGTTTAATAACATCTGCCCATTCAGGGTCAAGCAGCAACTGGCTACAAGTTTGGAAACCACAGAGATTATTAGAGAAATCGCTGGAGATTCATGTGTCCACTGGAAGGATTCAGCAGGACCCTTTTGTAGGTCTATCCTTAAAGCTCCAATGATTTATATACCAAACTTCGGACAAATCTGTTGAATGAGCTCTTCCACTCACATTTCCTGCATGATTAAGTGCCTTACTGTATCAAGATAGCTAAATTTATTACGGAGATGCATTAAATACGGGTGGTGACTTGGCAGCCAGGTAGAGTTGAACATGTATTAGTAGGTCCAGAAAATATTCAAAACTCATATTAAGTAACTCGCCTCTATTCCACAGTAGGTGTTCCTCAGACCTTCTCTCCAAATCCCCACAGTGCTGAAGCAGGCTTCCAGCTGTTGCGTTCTCCAAGAATTTACATAAGTCCAGGCAGCATTTCCCCACCCAGTTTGCGTTAGAAGCACAACTATAAAATTACAGTTTAACCATACCGTGCTCTGTAAGACCAGTTAATGTTTTTTCCACAAGTAGCAACCAGCCATTGCTTTGTGTATACATCCCTGCTTCCATTTCCAGCACAAAACCAGATTTCTTAATGTCAGTTTCATTTAATACTAAGATGTAGAACAGTGAGAAATTATTAAAGACCTGAAAAATCAATTTAAGCATTTTAACTTTGAGAGCAGACTCTTCAGCTACTGCAATTTGTGTAACACAAGATGCAGTTAAGAGGTCTCCATAAAGTGAATTGGAGCAAATCATTTCTTTGTTCAGCTCAAATATGCTTAGAAGATGGCTTCTATTCTATGATTACATCAAGGGTATTTAGCATTAATACTTCAGTAACAACAGTTGGGAACACAGGAAAAAATGTGGTAAACTACACAAATCAAGATTTGATCCTGGTTTTATTGTAATAAACTTTCGTTAGAATAGTGTTTCACTGAAGAGGTTTTGTGGTTTTTTGTTTGCTTGTTTGTTTTTTTACAAATAAAGTATTTAATTTGTTTCCCATATGGTGTTTAGGAGGTTGGGGGTATGGGGTTAATATTAAATATTGCGTTTGATGTACAAGCACTGCAGACGAGAGAACTGATTTTATATATTGTATTGTGGGGGGTTTTGTTTGGTTTCGGGTTTTTTTTCTGCCCCCCTTCAAACATTCTTTGGTTCATTTACAGTGTCTTCATTCTGTAGATTCAAGTACTCACTTCTATTTTAAAAGCATGTTCAATGCTATAATACAGAAAATCTGTATTTCAATATATGCAGTCTGTGAGCTTGACATAAAAGATAAGAAACAGATGTAGGTCCAGATGAAGAAATGTGTCTATTGTGAAGTTAAGGGAAGACTTGGCACAAAAATAATTGAAGTCAATATGCAGAAAGAAAATCTGTCAGCAAATTGCAATGCTTGACTGAAGTGCAGATATATTTAAAAAAAAAACGTAGGCTCTATGTGGTCTACGAGTTTAAATGGATTATTATTACATTAGAAATCTTTTACTTTACTTCAGCCAAAATATTCACTCTGAATATAAAAAAAAGAAAATGCTTACTGAAGTTGAACCGTAGATCTCTGAATAAAAACTTTCATTTGAGGACCCCTTCTTATCAAAGGGGCCATGGCAGCACCACAGGCTCACCAGCAAGAGTATGGTACTGGGACCAGCCCAAGAGACCCACCTCTGCAGAGCCCCCTCCCACAGAATTTAACACAGACAAGAAATGTGTCCCCATAACTGTGCCCAAAAATGGGGATCCAAACAATTTTCAACCCAGAAAGCTTTGCAATATCCATAATATTGCCTAGCAATTTCATAAAGATTCTAATATGAGAAGTCATATTTATTCTAAGTTATAATCAATAAAGTCTTTCTACAATCTTTGATTAAGGCCTCCTGCCTCCCCCATCCCAGCTGCTATTACCTCAAGTTCTAAAAAGCTAAAGCCTTAAGTTAATAGCAACCAGAAGGCAAATATGGAAAGCCAAATACTGCTTTGAATGTTTCCTCATCCAGACCAAAGGATTTTTTTTTTTAATCTTATTTCTTACACTGTCGTCTTATCCTCTTATTGCTGCTTATACTTTGCCTGAACTCCTGAAATATTCAAGGGTGCCAAAATCCAAGTGACCAATCCTTTGCCACATTAACAGAATTCATCAGAAAACTTCCTAATGAACAGCCCTTATTCACAGTTTGTTATGGTACCATCTTACTACTTCCTAGTAAATGTTAACGCTTAATTTAAATGCCTGGAACATTTTTATTATTTAATCGAATTTCTGCGTACTGCATTCCCAGGTCTGTTTTAACAATCCCATTATGCTTCTCTAAAAGACATCTAATATTGTCTCTTAAAGTATTCTTACAGCAGAAGCACTGTGTTAGCAATGTGTGACACTATAGATAAAAAACAGTGATTTTGATTACCTTATTTCTTTAGGCCTAATTCTATTTACACATGTCTCAGATAGGAACAACAACTCATCCTCCAAGTACAACTCTATCCATTCACTGCTTCTGCAATAAATGAAGCAGTCCAGAAAAAAATTACCAATTTTTCTGAACTCACAGGCACTATAACTGAAATTCTTACTACTTAGCACAGATTTTAAGTTTTAAGCACAGATGTGAGGAAGAAGCCTGCTTCCTTACCTACGGAAAGCCACTTTATGAAGGAAGTTAAACCAGGTCTGATGGATGCTCAGCATTTGAGCACAGTGCAAAAGTGTGAAAGATACAGACTGCAATTTTGATTTGAATTTATTATGACTAGGGCAGGAAAAAAAAACAAAAACCAGAGAAGTAAGTCCAAGAATGACCACCCACCATCATTAGTGGATAAACAACATCTGGAAAGTAGCCACAAATATCCAAGAGTAATGGGTATTTCCATTCAGTGACAATTCTGCAGAAATTAAAAACAAATCAAGAAAGGTTGACCGTGATGTAACAAAGATGCGTATTTTTGGAAGCATATATGCCTTACTCCACTAATACATGTTGAATTGCATATTACTAAGTTTACCTTACAATATCGGGAAAGAAAAAAAAAACAACACATATACCTTGCCAGTGATATGTAAGGTTTTTTTTAGACACCCATGAGCTTGACTATAGACATAAATAGCCCATTTAAACACCTCTTATTTAATAAACAAATGACACCTAATATTGTAAACCAAATTTGCTTCTTTCAAATTAATAGTTTTTCTTGCCTTTTCCTTGGAAACGGGAGTTAGCTTTGGCTGCTTCACATGGCTTGCTTTTTTTATTATTTTGTAATATCTGTTCGACAGGAATTCTTGATCATTCCCTGCTGCTCAAGACATTTTCAAACAAGCTCACACACTTTTAGCACAATCTAATTAGCTTTGTTCTTATGAGTGGTGAACTTGTTTCAGTCCTATTATATACATGTTAACTGTTATCTTAAAGAATAAAGAATTTGCAAAAGTAATGGTTGTTTGACTTCTATTTAAAATACCCTTTAATCCTCACTCTGGACCAAAGATTATTAAAATGGGTTTGGTTTTGGAATTATTTTTAATTATCATTCCTATGTTACATTTATATATAGATATTATTACTTATGTTATCTGTACAGCATTGTTTTCCACGTAATCACCCCTATAACAAACTGCCTGGAGTTTTAGGGGTGGCAGGGAAGAGTTGGGTTTATTGTTTGTTTCTGCAATGTTACCTTTCACTTGTTTATAATACAGATACATTATGTGTGTATATATATATAAATAAAAAGCTCAAAAGCCAATATAATGAAGAATTGTGTTTCACATTTTTCAGTCACTGGGCCACCTTTACTCCCAGTAGCTAAAGTTTCATCATTTACAGCAGTAGCACACAGAGCACATTTCCAGAAGGTCACCAAAACACAATTCTAGCTCTTTAGGAGCTTGACTAGCTTTCTGCACTGCAATACACAGTGCACAACCAAGTCTGCAGACAGACAGGCTAGGGGGGGGGAAAAAAAAAAAAAAAAAAAAAAAGATCTGCTAACATCAAAATTCTACATACAGTATCCACGTGATACAAAAATACTATACTCAATTGTAAAATAGCGACAAGTGGCAAAAAATATACAGAAGTTATTTTTCCTCTTACAGAAGTGAAACATGATAGTTTAGTAGCCTCAAAGTTAATTTCCTAGCTCTTGGGGGAAAAAAAGGACTCAAGATGCTGAAAAGTTCAGCAGTTTGGGAGTGAACTTCATATAAACAGAGTCCCTTCAGCCCCACACATCCACACGGGTCATTCACTAGGCATCACCGCAGAAAAATGCAACTTAATGAACTGTACCTTCAAATACAACAACTACTCCCTTCTATCACAAGTCAACTGCTCCTCTACACATTTTTTTTACTGGTAGATATCAAGACATTACTGTGACAGCTATTCGAGAAACAATTATTCAACAGCAATTTTTGCTCACCCCCAAGGAATCACAGTATAATCAACCATTAGAAAACTAACACAACATTGCAGTATTCAGAAAGACACAGCACCTAGAAATGAATTGTTGTAAGTCCTTTGGGATTTTATTGTATCCTAGAAGAGAATATGAAAGGCAGTAATCTCAAAGTCTCAGTATTTGATACTCTTTTCAGTAGCTGTGGTGATATAGTAGAAGTGTATATTTTAGTAGAAGTATAGAAGTGTACATTTTAAGTGAAGAAGAGAATTAAATCTGAAACAATACAATAGCTGAAAGTTCAGAGCCAGCCCTGACTTACTATTAGCTCTTTTTTCTATAATTAAGCAAGACCCAGGAAGCCCAGAAAGAACAATTACATTTGCCTGAACCAATCTGGGTGAATCTGACCTGATTTAAGCACAAAAAAGAACAACTGGATTTATGATGCTCACATTTTCTTGGAAGTAATTCTTCTTTCTACTTTAATTCATTGCAAAGCCTTTGGTCTTGATACATCCAATAAACTATGGTTTTCATATTCAATATTCATGAAAGTAACATAATACAAAAACTAATATTGTGTTCATTTATCTTACATTTACCTTTAAAAGGTTGGAAAATTATCACTTACCTACTGATTGTGTACAAATGAAAATGCTTGGTTACATGACTGAATCAGCCTAACAAGCGTGAAGACAAATGTTACCGCTCTGAGTAACTCACCGCGAAATAAGGTGGATTGGTTGGCTGAAGTCACTGTGAATTTCTGATTTAATAAAGTTATGTAGCAGCCAACACATCACACCTTCCCAACTGCAAATAAAGATCTAGAATATTTAATTAGTGACAGTGTTAATAAAACGCCTTTGGTATTACTAATCCTGCATCAGATGACAATCTTGCAACAGAAGTTAAACTGCCATAATTCATAGAACTACTTTCCATCAGGAAATTCTGACAATATGAAGTTTGTCATCCTCTTCCTCCAGCTCTCAATCATAGAAGCTAAGGAGAAACCCTAAAACATGCTCCAAAAAACCCCCAGTTATATGGCAGTACACTAAAAATAATTTAGATTTTGAAAGATAAACAACCTTATCCCAGCTCAATAAGCAAGAACAAGGAAAAAAAAAGAGAGGAGTTAATTTTGACTAAGTTAATTAGAAGCTCCCTCCAAATTCACTTAAATGTTTCTGATGTGAAGTGGGGGACGGGGGACAGTTTCTTCTCTGCTTTATCTCAGCTGATAAAACAATACCAAGATGCCTCTTCCCGTTCAGATGCCACAAATCCTTGGAGAGTAAAAGTTGCAGAGAAAGTGTTCTTCCACCTTCTAGAAAGGTTGGGGGGCTGGGGTGGGGAGGGGGGGTGGAGAAAGGAGAAAAGCCCTGCATATGAGCTACCTTGATAGCATGGAGTCTCCAGCTCATAACACAGACAAGAAAAGTTTACCTTCCAGCTCAATTAACAGAATCTCATGCTTATATCAGACTGAAATCTCTGCTGAAGGCAGAGGCAAGAAGCATTGTAAATGCATATTTGTATACAAGAACCTCATTCACAGGCCAAAAAAGGGAAAGATCTCTCCTACTAACAGCTGTAGAGTTTCAGAGCACTATTAATAGATTTTTAGCATGTTTGACACCGCCTGCCTACAGCACAAGTAGATAGGCTGAGACTGTACCAAAAAAAACACTTCCCATAAACTGTTTCTCCTGAAGAATTATTGCAAGAAAGAAAATTGTATAGGCACCTTCTTGTTAGCTCCTAGGTGCAGAAACCACAACTCCAAAATAATACCCCATTGGAGGGTTTGAAAAGTGAGGAAAAATAATTAGGCTGACTCTCAATAGAAAGAAAATATTAAAAAAAAAAAAAAAACAACCCACAACTAATTGAGCTTTTCAAAATTAAGGCAAGATCAAAACAAGCAAGAAATGAAGTGCTTTTGATTTTTTAAAGCTGTATCCCCCACTGAGCCACCTTTGCAGGAAAACATCTTCTGCGTTTTATATTCCAATTAGTGCATTAATCTTTTCTTGATTATTTATTCTTATTTAAAAGAGTTTCCTTGTTCCATTTTGTAATTTGGAATTGCATAGGAATTGGGGAGAATGTAACCGTATATTCACAGGCATTGCAAAAGAAGAACCTTTATTTCTCTTCAGACGGGATCAGCCATCTCCTGAAGTTAAGATTGTTTAATAGTCAAACGTACAGTGGGAAAAAGAATGGGTTTAACCTTCATTACTAATAGACATGGGAAAAGCCCTGCTTTTATTGTTTTGCCTTAATGCTACTTTCTCCCTTGAAAGTGATTCTTTCAAAAGACAGATTCTCAGCTCAAGATTCACAAACTACTAGGAACCTATGGATAACTGAGAGATGTTAAAAGCAGCATTATCTTATGCTAGCTGCCAAATTTGGAGAACGTTTTAGAAAGTCGTCTTAGCTTCTATGGTTGAGAGCCACTGGAAGAAGACGATAAACATTGTTAAGTGACCCTGTGTATCCAGCTACTCACACTAACGAGAATTCTGCCAGCTGACAAGATCATAGAGGTGTTAGCTGGAAATGTCTCTGGAGACCACCCAACAGAGCCTCCTGGCAGAAACAAGGCCATCACCAAGACAGGAGATGTTCACGAGAGGAGTCGTTCAGCCAAGGTTTAAAGCTTCCCCAGACAAAACATGCCTAGCTCCCTCAGCCTCACAGGTCGCGTGCCTCAGGCCCTTTATGACCAACTTCAGAGCCCTGCACCCCAACAGCATTTTCTCATCAACCATCCCTCTCTAGAGGTCCCAAGGAGGATAGAGCTTCAGCCAGTTTGAGATTCAGCTTGGGTTAGGATTCTGCCTTTCAATACAGAGGGCAATAACCAAGGTGTAAGGTATTTTGTAATGGGGAGACTGATTTAAAATGGTCTTGAGGACAGGAATAAATTCAAGTAACTGTGTAACACAACCAGACACTCTTAACGTTTGACATAATAAGCTACTCAGTAGCCAGCTGCATTAAGATCAGACCACAGTAATTTTAAGGATGGCTTCCTCTTATTTTGTCTCCCTGCACAGTTACTCTACATTCCTAGCATCTAAAATATCCTTTCCACCTCTTTTTCAGTATAAACAGACACATTCTTGATTACTACAGGGAACATGGGTCTTAGGTTTCTATTTCTATAATTAGTAAAAAAGCACTAGTATTCAAATTTATTTTAATTCTTGTCTGAAATAATCAAAAGTGAATCACTTCCTCCAAGATTTTCAGCATTCTAAGGATCTTAACCAAACAAGCAAGAGGAAATCCATTATAAGCCACTCAGCAGCTTGAAACAGGCAATCCTCATGACTGCAGCTGAACAATCTGATAATAATTTCTGATAAATCCCTCCTCCTCCTATCTGCATATTATCTGAAAACAATGGAAAAGACAGCCAAACAAACATTAACTGAATAATTTTTGCCATGTCCTTACAATGCCAACAAATGCCAGGTGAGAAACCACAAGGTAAAGTTTGAGGCTGCTTTGAATTATTTTCTTGATAAAAGAGCACGGGTCAGTTCTGACCAGATGCATGCTTGGACTGGGGTCCCACCAGTGGGAATATTTGCAGTCTCTTTCTCTGTAAAGGTTTTTATGAATGCACATTTATTATATTAGCAGAAAGCGTTTGTGTATGGCTTCAAATGAACATCGGAGATTTTTGCAGCATTTTCCCAGATGGGTGATCAAAAGTAAACCTCTAGTGTTTAGAAATCTCACCACAACAGTCAAACAACTTTTCTATAAAAAAAATGGTATCCGGTTTCTTTCGGTACCTAGCAGCTGAGGTGATCTGTCATCTGTAAAGCATGATGATAAAATGCCATGATCACACAGGTCTTCATAACACAACTTTCAAAGCACTCTTCAGAGTGTACTTTGATCAAAATGTTTACAAGGCATTAGCTTTACAAGACATTCATGAACATAGATGTTTATTATGGTTATTTACCAACACTGAAGTATTAACGTATATACCTATGGATATTAAATATCTATGTTTTTTATGTTGCTCTCAAAAAAGTAAGTTTTCCTTAAACCCAGAAGACAGTATATGGGGCTTCTAAACCTATTTCTAAGGAAGCCTGAAATTATGAACAGACACAGAAAAAAGGTTGCTGAGAAAGCGTGCATAACTCACATGTACTTTTAGTGAAAAAAATACAAGTAAAAGAATAATACTTAATGCTTGGGAAACTAAGAACATACAGAACATGATTTAACATAACTATAGCAAATTGTTGCAACAAATATTGATTAGACTTATGCTTCTCAGTCTTCACAGCTCTGCTTTCGAATACTGCAGGAGAACTAAGATTTCAAAACAAAAAAAAAAAGAAAAAGAAAACCTTTAAAAAAGCCACAGTAATTTTAATTTAACCATGATTCCTCTGGAAGACATGAAAATATGCACAGCAGAGCACATCAACTAGCTGAGAGAAAACAACCAGGAATACAAACAATGAGTCAGAATGAGAGACCTGATTACAAAACCCTTGCTGTTCTTCAGAGGGTGTACCAGTAAGGGCTGATATAAAATCTGACCAAAAAGAAGGCTTTACAAGGTGATTGCACTGAAGATTATTATTTTCTGACTCTAGTGGCCATTACAGAACCATTCATGTCAAACGTCAATATTCTGCAATCCATCTTATGAAGTGCCAAGAAAATAGGGCAAGCAGAAGTTTGTTTCTACATAGAAACACGTTATACAGAAAACATAAAACAAAACAAAAACCATACACACATGCATCACTTCTCCTAATTCAGAAGATATTTCAGACTTCATTTTCCTCTCTCACCAACTAGATCAATTTTAGCAAAGCTGCATATGTCAAATGAGGGCAGAAAGGTTTTACTTAAAAAATTGCACATCTGCTCCACACTTCAGATTGTATTTCATGTACACGTATGAATTTTGGTAGCAGAACAGCAAGATAAATACCCATAATTCAGTTCTCTCCTTACTCTTTCTACTTGCCTACTACAAATCTCTCTACTCCTTTATACCCTCATTGCAGGCTTAGGTTGACAGCCTTCTCTCCTCAGCTCATTCTGATTTAATATAGCTGCAGCATCTCTCCCCTCCTCTCTTGAAATCTCTTCTCACTTCTTAACAACCCCCAACTTTCCTATCTACTTCTACTAGTTATTTAGTTCTAATTGCATCACCTTTGGAATGCATTTGGGGTACACACTGTAGTAAATACTATACAAAGAAAATTGTGCCACAGCAAGAGGAAAAGAACATAATAGCTTTGTGTGCTACTGAGATAGAGCCACTAAAGGAGGAGTATTTTTATCTACAAGTATTATACATTAACAAAAGGAAATATTTTTAGTGTCTGCATTCCCCAGTCTGTACTGAGGGGATCTGTTCTCTGATAAAGAAATATAAAAAATACTTCTCTCAGTTCAAATTTGCTTAGTTAGAGTAAGTTATGCCTTAACAGATTACAGATTTCCTGTATCTTGCCTTGCTTTCATTCCAGATCTCAGCACATAACACACTACCAAGAGAGATTATTAGGGGATGAAAAACATCTCGTAGACTCCACACAAGCATCCCCAAAACTACCTGATTGCCAAGGTCACCATCAATTCGCCTATGTGCCACATTTCTCCAGGCTATTAGAACGTATTTCAGAGATGGAAAAACAAAGCCATATTATTGAAGTAAGAGACAAAAGCAATGTTACAGCAACAATAAAGTCCTTTTGTTATTTTACCTGAACAGTAGCATAACATAGAAGGCAGCAGAAGGAAAAAAGGGAAAAGAGCACAAGTGATGTTGAAAACTGGGTAAAATATACATGGGAATATTTCAAGCTACCTGATGACTAAGTCATGACATACAACTTCAATGTCAGCCTTAGTAATCACCTGATGACAGATTTAGAAGCATTCTAAGTGCACGAAGGAAAGGAACTAAAATTTTATACTAGGTGTCAGAAACAGCTACAGTGGTAAGTATATGCATGTTATTAGATACTACTGTTTGAGTCCAAACATACCATTCACATGTCTGAGGGCAAACACATGCTGTCCATGTCAGATGTTCTGATTTTTCAAGTGATTCAAAGCTGAAAAGCTTTAACATTTATACTAAGTTTCTTTTAACCTACACAACCTCAATGTAGTTAACTACAACCTACAGCTATTTTTCAGGGATATTAAGCAATTTAACATATTTAACTTATTTACTGTGATTTTAGATTTTTAAGAATCCAGTTGTGACTAAGTTTCTTGTTATCAGCATTTTGGATGCTGCATTCTGATGTAACTAGACATTTTTGTGCTTCTCTACGTGCACAGATGCCTATTTGGTCATAAAGGTGCCAAAGACAGGAAGAAGAAGAATTATGTATAACTGTCCAATCATTTTCAGAATAAAAAAAAAAAAATCATAGAAAAAGGACGTGCTTACAAACAAACTCATGCAGCCATAAAAAGAGGCAGTTCTTCTGTGAATAAAAACAAGTATGATGGAACAAAGTGAACCGTGGAGTTTTAGTCTCAAATTCTTTCCAGAGTTTGAATTTCTGCTGGATGCAGATCTAACCTACATTTAAACCAAGCTGACAAAGCTTAGGCATCGTGATTTGCTTTTGTCTATCTGGTACTTTTCCAGAAAGCAATGAACTTTTCTTTTGTAAACTAAGTTCACAAGGGCAAGACTGGATTTTGAGAAATCTATTCATGGCTTTCCACCAATAATATGCCATTTTTCCACAACGGTGCTGTGTTAACTTCATAACCTTTTTCTCCCAAATCAGTATAGGCTGCCACAAAGAAACTTGTCCTTTTAATAGAGACATCATGAAGGAGTAGAAAGGAGATACTAAATGCAGAAAGTTTAAAAAAAAAAAATTCGGAACTGAAGATCTAGAGGTTAACAGGACTATGTTTTTCCAACTTAAACTGATTCAAAACCTTTTAAATAATTGCTGTTATACCACAAAGAGAAGAGTCGTTCACCACTTGGAAAACAGCGTCCCTGCTGCTTGCAGTCACACTTCTCAAACATTACACCTTTTCACCCGTGAAATCGAGGAGAAAAAAAAAAAAAACAGTTTATATGGAAAAAAACATAGAAACGTATTCCCCTCTTCACTACATTGTATACTAAACACCTTCAAAAAATTTCAGAAAGCTATATTATGCTTCCAACAATTTCAACTTCTATATTTAACGATTTTCATGGAAAAGAGAAGGGAATTTTAAATACAGTGCTAAAGATCTTATTTTGTTAATTGTAAGATTCAGATGCAGGCTGTGATCTCTTACACGCATGTCAGAGCTACTGGTGTGAGGTTCCTGGACTACTGAAGTAACTCAAGACTGCTGTCACTGAAATGCAGTTACACAGAGGTGAAACTTCTGTGCAGAGTTGGATAAATCAGATACAGACTCTAGAGGGAGTTCTAACTTTGCCATATTTTTCCCCTTACAAACTTTTTATCAGTAGTTCAGAACAAAATAAATAACAACAAAAAAAGGCAAACCCACGCATGGTGTTTCTTCTGGATGTCTGTTTCTTCCCCTTCCCCTCTGTTATTGGGCAGAGTGGGAACTGCCTGGCCCAGTCAAAGATCCGCTTTCTGCTGATACTGACATGTATTTCAGTTTTCTTTCCTACCCGATCACGATGTATAGGGTGATATTATGATTATGATATTTTAATTCAGTTGTTCTTGGGTGACTTTGGTGCACTTTCACTCTAAATACATCACCAGTTCTTGCAGCATCTAAAAGACTTGCGATATTTAATGAGGCTGAACTACACTCAGACAGCCAGTCTTTAAATATTTAACACAACAAAGAATTTGTAAAGATATTTTCACCAACATAAACTAGCTCCTTTAATGCCATAATGCTGCCTGTGCATTCCTGTTGCCAATTCACAGAGTGTGTGTTTATGCACATTACGCTGGGACACACAGTAGCATACCCCAGCACAAGAATAGCTGGATCACAAAGACAGCCAGCATGTCTGCCACACTCTCATGAATCCCTGAGCGAACTTTTAGCTTTGCCAGGCCTCTTGAAGCAAGGGGATTTGCTTGGCATTATGCATTTGGCAAAAACACCTCCAAGTTGTAGGAGGAACTACTATAGAGCAG
Source organism: Fulmarus glacialis (assembly GCF_000690835.1). Classification (NCBI taxonomy): domain Eukaryota; kingdom Metazoa; phylum Chordata; class Aves; order Procellariiformes; family Procellariidae; genus Fulmarus; species Fulmarus glacialis. Next base: position 24,504 of record NW_009209875.1, read on the forward strand.
CCAAGAATGCAGCTGTAGTACCCACATCATCTGTCTTCATAAAGCATTTTACCCTGGCCTTCCAGGATTGAAATAAACGTACTTCCTTTACAGCTCTGATTGAACTTTAATAGCTCACAAATACAGCAAACTGACCACTGGATAGCAAGAAGCCAAAAAAAAAAAAAAAATAGAAGAGGACAATATACATTTCCAATATTTCTTTATATTGAAGGTAAGCTTAAGCAATTTAATATTGCAGTATTTTTCTGCTTTAAGGCACAGCATAGTGTCAGCTCATCCTAGCTGAAGAAATTCATAACAACTGGAATAACGGCTGGTGATCCTTTACTACTGTGTCTTCCTGCTAATCTAACAACTACTTTCACTTTTGTTATTAATTAGTGTTTCAGAAACAGATTAGAACTTTCCTCTTTCCTTTTTGGTAAAGACAACAATCTAGAGTGTGGAAAAAACCAACAAAGCTCACAAACACACACATTTCTCAGGAAAGTCTTCGATCTATCCAAATATTAATTAACACACAAAAAAAAAAAAAAGATATTTGCATTTCAAATTTTTCCCAGAAGATAAACATAGCACATTACATGGACATAACAACAAACTACCTGGAGAAAAACTGAGATGACTTCTAACAAACTTCCACATGTTACCAGGGAAGAAAGAGATACACTTAAGACAGCCGTCTACCTCTCAGCATACATCTTCACTGTAGTGACAGGGGGTTATGTTGCTACAATGGGATCAGAATCTTTTAAATATATATATAGTGTGTGTACATATATATATATATATGTGTATATATATATGCACACACACACAACTATGCTGAACTTGGGAGATCTTTTCAGGCATCAGAAATACCCTGCCTGTCAGCATTCGCCT
>NW_009209875.1:25435-51918 GCF_000690835.1 Fulmarus glacialis
ACGGCAAGTGCAGAAGTCATCTTTTCTGTTTTTCTGCTCCACTTTGTAGAGCAGTGGATAATCAGAAAAAGACCTGCAATACAAGTTTCAGAAGCATTTCTGGGGTGATTTTCCCCTGAATTAATTATATGACAGGCAGCACGGAAGTCTGGAGGAGGAACCCCAGCAGTCCTATCTTTTTGCTCTTTCCTTGTTTTCAAACCATCTTCTCGGCATCCAGAGTTAAGCATTTGTAAAAAGTACATTTCTTTCCCCTCGATATTGATTTAAAAGCATTTTTCGTAATAGGCTCTGAATAGCAGAAGGAAAAAAACACTTCACTTCTGTCAAAAAGAAGCAATGGAATAACGGACTGTCTGAAAACATGTATTCCCTAAATGCTGCTGCTTTGCCATCTACAGCTTGGACAAAGACACTCACACTTAAGTGAGCTGCATGAAGTAAATTGCCTATTTGTGTAAATATGCCAAATGACTACTTATACACTTGATGGCTGGTCAGAAGCCGAAACATTCATTCCTAACTCTAGATCACAAGCTTTTTACTGGTGCTGGCACAGACTGTGATAGTAGGAAAGAGTTTTCAGGGTACTGTAATGCTGAAAATCAGTGCTCTACAGAGGGGAATGTGAAGTTGTTTGAACAGAGGGGTATTTGCCTGAGCAAGCATCACAGGGCTGTTAGGGGCAGTAAGAATAGCCACAGTTAACAGGCCTTTGCTATCAGTAATTCAAATCAGTAATCAATCAGTAAAACAAATATACAGAATTTACTAGGACTTTGTTTTCCTGCTAAGAGTTATGTTTGATAATATTCTGATTACATCGTTGGCACTTATAACTTTGCATGCTAAAACTTCGCCAGACCTACCAGTACATAAGCACATGCTCTGTTCAATACATGAGCAAGTCTGCCAAACAGTGCATAACAAAATCCAAAGTTTTTAAACCAAGGTCAGATTAATGGTTGGGGTTTTTTGTTTTGTTGTTGTTTTGTTGGGTTGTTTTTTGTTTTTGATTCATTACATCTTCGACATATCTGGGGTACAGCAGGTCACCTTTGCTCCCTCTGAAAAGGATCACACCTGCACTCAAGCTCAGACCTCCACTGCACTGTGCTAGCGTGCAGTAATTCAGCTCTCTAGCTGTCCACAACTGCACTGTAACATTTTGATCTCTCACAGTACTGAGGAAAAAGTGAACTTTAATTTCCAGTTGATTTTTACAAGCATTTTGAAGTAAATTATACTTGCACTTGAATTGTTTTACAGTTATAAGCCAGTGCATTTCAGTGAACGCTGATCAATTTGTGTAGTTTATCATTTGTTATGAGACACTGATGGCTGTTTAATATGTCCTGAACATAACCTTGAGACAACAGGAGCTCAAAGCATTTTGTAATTATATTCCTCAGTAGGAAGCAAGTTCCACAGTTGACATATGGAAAGACCAAACTGTTCTTCCATTCAAAAGAAACAAAAATATTGCCTGTTCTTTCAACTGTTAACTACTGAACATTTCAACTGTGTTTCACTGTAAAGTGCTCCACGACTTTCTGAAGAGCACTTCGTAATTTTCTTCCACACTTTTAAAAGGATACAGAAGAGGTAGAGAACTGTAGAACTATAGCTGAAGAAGCAACACAGAAAGAAAAATCTCAGCATCCTGAAGACACCTGTGACTTATGATCACATCACTATTGCTATCCAGCTTCATTAAAATGGCGTAAATAATTCAGCCTGTCAGTAGATCAGACCAGAAAGATATGCTTTATCATCACCTCCCAGCAACAGCCTTCCTGAAAACCCCTGTCAGTTAAATAGCTCCAAGTGATTTCAGGAGACAGTGACCCTTGAAGATGCGCTGAACCTTTACTATAAAAACCAACCAGCTGCTCATCATGCAGATCTACTGAGGTGCTTACAAAGGTTTCATGAATAAATGGATAGTTGTGGCTCAGGCACCACAAAGGACAAAGCTCAGCAACTCCCTTCGGTTGGGAAGCAATGGAGAGAACTACTTTGACTTGCATATGCACGGCCAACTATAAATCAGTAAGATTACCCCTGAGCTTCTCTTCCAAGCCTTCACTCAAGCAGTAGTTCATAGGCTGTCTCTTGGAGAAGAGCACGCAAAAACTTCTCAGCCCAAGAAAGGACCTGTAGTAGCCGAGCAGATTTATAGACCGAGCAGCCTGTTGTCAGTGGAAAAAGTCAGCTTACTCATTAGTCTGCCTTCATGGGGGGGGAGGGGGAAGAAAAAAAAAAGGAAAGGAAAAAACCAATCATGACAAAGTCTTTTAATAAAACCACAGCGGTGGTTAAGATTAAAGCTAACCTTCAAACCCTCTTAGCCTCTAAAATACATACTTTCATTTTTAAGGTGTCGTTTCATTCCATTTCCCAAGTTTTACTATTGTCCAAATCAGCATTGCAAAAGCCATCTAGGTGGAACTTAAGAGGATTTGGGGGACATCAGAACTACTCTGCACATCCGTATTAGACTGCTAAAGCCATTCCAAGTGCAGAGGTTTTCTTCCCTGCTTTTCTGCTCCATCCTGCGGTAAAGCTGAGGTAATGGGTTAGGTGCACTCAGCACCTAACTATCAATCAATGAGCTGATAAGCTTTGCATTTATCCATTTTCAATAGCAGAGATCCCAACATCTTTATAAAGATGGAAATCCCCAGGGAAGGTAGTTACTAAAAAACAAAACCTAAGCAGAAGATCATCTGCAGAGAGTCTAAGCAAGTAGGCTTGGAGGGGGAAGCCCGAGGGAACTTGTTTTTTTAAGAGATTCAAATAAAAGACAGTCAAATAAGAAAGAAATGTGGAGCTGAAATCATTGTTCAAAGGAGGACAGGAGCAGCTCTGAAGGAGTAAAAGGGAGAAAGCATTCATTTCCACATCTTTCATAAGACTACAGAAAACATTCAGAAGTTGAGAGGAAGGAGATGCAAGAAAAACACCCAAGGTAAAAGCTGTCCTCTCTAGCTACGTCTGCTGTTGCACCAGATGGAGAGAGCACTCGGTTAGACGGTTCAGACAGGTTTCTCAAAAACCCAGGAGAAGGAAAGCCGGCCTCCATCCGGAGGAAGCACTTTCCCAGAGTGCCTGCAAGACTACACGAAGCCTTATTTTCATGCAAATGCGCAGAACTGACCAAAAAAACCCAAAAAACCACACCACACCAGATGTGCCAAGAAGATGGTCAACTATCAGTTTCAGTCATTTCCTGAGGAAAGGACAGGCCTAAGCCCGGACCACCCCCAGGAGCCGTACCGTGGCGAGGAGCATCAACATCTCCATACACTCGTGCATTACGTAGCCTAAAACATTTATTAAGCAGAATGCTAATGATAAAGTTATCCTCCCGTTGATTACCTCTCTTGGGCAGCTAAATATTAACATGAGGTTGTTCTTCCTAGCTAATTTAGTAAGCAAGAGCTAATTTAAATGAGCATATCCTTTAGGAGTAATCCATGTGAATTATGATCCTAACTTGTTTTCATACAGTAGTTGTGACTTACTTAGGCTTTCACGGTACTTTAGGGCTTCTAAAAGAGGCACTATGCAAATTACCCTGCTTAGTAACAGCATGCTGGAGCAAGTACCTCCTGTTCGTGTGGTTTTTATTGACTTGTTTTGCACCACTTCACCAACACACATTCCTACACGTAGGAGGGAGTTCAGACACACCAGATAATGCCTTGTAACATCCTCCTACTCAAGCATCCTAAGAGACGTTTTCCCTTCATTTGTCCTTTTCGGATAGGCGTGTTGTTCTTTTTATTTTCCAATATTAAGACGAGACACTTAGTGACGCAGGAGCTGAAATGGAAACAGCACTGCACCCATGGAGCAGACTGACGCTTCTCTCACATTCAGGATTTATTTCACTTTTTTCCATTTTATTGTACTAATCGTACTGGGGTTCAAAACCTAACACCATCGTATTTCTCAGCAAACCCCAAAACACAGGATGACTGACCCACGGCCCCCGCCTCAGCAGCCGGGTGAGGCCCCACCAGCCTACCTGGACTCCCGGGCACAGCTCCCCGCCATCTCTTCCCTCAGAAAACGCAACTTCTCCCAGCCAGGGCTCTCCTCTCCCTCAGAGGACAGCAGCCTGCTGCGGCTCTTGTTGTTGTTGTTTCCTGCCAGTTCCCCGGGGCAGGGGCTGCCTGAGGGAGGCGGCAGCCCTTAACGAGCTCATTAAGGGCTGAGGCAGGCCACATGGGCCATGAAGCAGGCCGTGCCTTTTTTCTTTCTCCTTCCACCATTGAGACCCCGTCAATCCCTTCTCTGCCAGCCCCCACTGCCAGGTGCCCCCCAGCTGGGCCTTGCCGCCTCCCACTCCCCTTTGCTAGCCAGCTCCTCACCCCTGTGTTACTCCTCCGATACAAAACCCTCCAAGAACAAAATGGCAGCTCCATTTGGTTTTTCTCCCTGACAACATTCCACTTAAGTAAATCACCAGCCAAGTTTAACAACCCCTTTGCTATTGTCACGGTGGCAGAGGCAAGAATTGCCCCCTTGCACATCTGCTGGGTTTTATATACGTGTACAAGATAGCAAACGAAAACCAAGAGGGCAGGACGTGCGTTCAGAGGGAAGTTTGTGGCCTGTCAGAGTCAGGGGCACTGCAAAACCTGCGGAGACCCAGATTTCCCTGAGCCATCACAGCGGGGAGAAGAGCTGGTCACAGCACACAGAGGCAGCTAATCAAGGGACTTGCTTGTTATTTGCTTGCCGGTTATTTTGCGTAGTCAGAGGCAATGAACCAAAAGTTTAATATTCTCCCCAGATCCCTTCAAGATCTTTTTTGCGTCACAGCTGTTCTTCTAGCGAAATATCCTGTGTTTCCTTAGACATTCCCATTTTTCCCAATTTTTTTCCCAGAGAATCTCTTTCTGGCTGAAAAATTAGCAAATGCATGCATACACTTGCTGGTTTTCCCACTCCCATTTGGAGTTTGTAACAGGGTATCTGCCTATGTAAGTAATATCACTGGACCATTTTATACCATTATCCATAAAATGTGCCGGTAGAGGATTTTCTGTACTTACTAACAGTTGTTACCCTGAAAGGTGCCGTAAAGCCAAACACTTGGGATGTGCAATCTGCCCAGAGTACATTGCATTAACACAGTGACTTTTCCAAAATGTAATGACCTTGGTCATTATTTAAATGACTGCTGTTCAGATTTTCATCTTCGCTATTACAGAATCATTTATGAGGTGGTATCTCATGTCTTTTCAGACTCCTGCTGGGTTTCTACAAGGGGTTTCTGAACCCAGTAAGCAGCTGCCGTTAATGACGGCGGATCTCACGGACAGGCGAAGTGACACCGACCCCTGCGTAAACATCACAGGCACCTCGAGAGAAAAACTCTGGAGTGGCATGGCACTTACTATGAAACATTCTTGAAAAGGGAAGGAGGACTGATCTGGTCTGACATTTTGTGCTCGCTTAGGGCTTATTCTCCTAACTTCTCTGGGCCATGACAGCGCTGCTGCGCCTGCTCTCAGCTGCCGTCACGACCTCCCTCCCCAGCTGAAGAGCCAAGCACCTTCTGCCAGGGCTCTCCAGCATGTTTTAGTCTAGGTTAGCTATGGTTTTTTAAGTGCTTTCTGCTAATTCGACTCATTTTGACTCAACCCTTCACACAGGGAGCCTAGATGGCAGATCAATGGGATAGTAGCTACTGACCAAGAACAGAGAAAAGGGGGCACCACAAGTGCCAGGGCAAGGCAGAAGCACACTCAGAACACTTGGTGTCACCATGGCTTTAGCTGGCTAGCTGGCACCGCAGCCGCTCCAATCGTTCCTAAAGAACTCAAATTGGCTTGGTAGGAGCTTGCAAATTGGCTCCGTGTCTGCTGAAATTATCAGATGTTGAATTTACCTTTATGGCTGAGAACTGCTGCAGCGCTCCCAAAAACAGTCAGGACATGGAGAAGAGGGATGGCTCTCCCAAAGGAAGGCAGGAGACATCGCATATATAGGCAAAATTCCCTTGATGCCAAGTCCAGGACTACAGTCTGCTAAAGTACCCTTGATCTCTAACTCAATATGTAGTACAGATGGTCTTCAAGAACTGACGTTCGCTGCATGGTGCAGCACAGTGCACAGTGTAAAAGCCATTTGAAAGAGAAAGGCTTCAGTTCACTTTGCCTGACATTTTTTTCAGTCGCATGAGGCTTGTTCAAAGCCCTCTCCCAGCTACAGCTGTGCCAGCTGAAGGCATTACCATTCACACTGGGATGGTTCTTCCTTCTTCCAGTGCCCAGGTCAGGATGAGGGGCTGCTAGGGCAGACTCTCTTTCACACCACGGCGCACAAATCCTACATTTACAGGGATTTGTTTTGCCTCTAGGCTGGCCTAGGACTGGGAGGCTGCAAAAGTGGTTTTGAGACACCTTCTTCTGCCTTGTTCCTCTGAGCAGTTTCAAATGCAGAAGTACAAGCGAAGACTGAATTTTGCTTGTGTAACATTTTGGCTGGTCAGGAATATTCTGGAAAAAGCAGGGCTGATAGGAGGGGGGGAAATATAGAATATTACCGTTTTTCTGCAAGCTATCTGTAATATTGTGACCCAATGATTTCTGCTTCTCATTAGATTCCAAGTAATATGGAAAAGGGTCAGTACCTGACATTTTCAAAGCACAGCAGCACTGACCACTTTATCTTCATAGGGACTTCAGAGCAGATTGATGTGCAATTTAGTTACCTTAGTAACATCAGACAGCATGTAGACTTGCAAATAGTTGTTATGCCACCTTGCCAATCTGCTGCTACACCTACCAGGAACGCAGAACAAGCAAGCAATTACAGGGATATCACTCAAATTCATTATACTTCCATGTAATAAAACCATTACTTCTTTGTTTGTGAAATTAGCTTAGTTCCAGTGGGAAACCCCACATCTTTTGGTATGATTTTTTTCGTGACAAAAATCCTTAAAAGAACTGGCTTCTGTTCCTCCTGAAACCGCTTTGCATAAATGGTATGACATGGCCTCAAAACAATATTGTCCTGATTTTCTTAATATTACATGCACTTCATTTTCAGTTGGGAATTATATACTGAAGCAGCAGTTTTTGAAATACTGGAAACTAGTGAACTTTGCATATACAAAGAAGGGAAATACTTAAGATCCTCATAGGTATCATGAACTACGGGTGACGATGAAAAACAAGCCTAATATTCATTGTTCTGTAAGCAAAAGGAAGTCTGAAGAAAGCCCTTTTAAAAAAATATTTTCTAAAACCCAAATACCACTCCATTATAAATGTAGCAAGAAACCAATTAAAGGGAAACGTGGCCTGAAATAAAGACATATACAAGTTTTCTTTATTACTTTCTAAATAACAGAAAGAGACAAAATGCCTAAAATTGTCAGCTGGTGCCTTAAATCACACATGCAAAGGTGGTACTGGAGATCCGAGGAGGATTGTGCTGTGATCAACAAGACTTTTTTTGAACCAGGTGGTCTTCCTACAACCCTTTTAATGTTTATCTCCATTACAGGAAGCACCAGAATACCGGACACACTTGTGTAGCTATTATCCAGCTGACCATCCAGTGCATTAGTTTAAAACATTGATAGGGCTGATTCCTTGTTAAAATGCCATGTTTGGGGAGGATGATAATTTATGGTGGTCAATGTGCAATTAGGGTGATCTATGTCATCTCTCCAGCAGACAATTGCATTGGCAGCTGGGGTAATAACGCCTTAGATCACCACTCCTAAACGGATGGGGTGGAGCACATCTGTTATAGTACTGTGTCTGGGGTCATCCTTTTTTAAAAGGAAAGTCTATCTTGAAATTACTGGATTCTCTCCCATGTGATAAATCTCCTGTCTTGAAAGTAAAGTTAAAAAAAAAAAAAAATCAGGAAACTTTTTGTGAAGTTAGTTTCTTTCCTTAATTAACAGTTAACAACAATAAGAACTAAATGGGGCTCTTGACTTTTATGTAATTTAGCGGGAAGCAGAATCTCTCTCATGATACTACTTTACATAGGAATGGCAGCAAGGTATAAACATACTGTCCTCATAACTCAAATTTCACCCTCCTTCACTTTAGTGCCTTCACTTTTTCTTTTATTTGAAGTCATTCTGAGAATTGTATTACCTTAGCACCAGAGCCGATATGCTCATTATTTGGCCAAGAATGAGGGAAGAACGGACAGAGCTCTTGCCCTTTATTTCCTTTGGGTCTCTGGGAGAGAAGATGGCACAATCACCTCCCTTTCTTCACCGCATCCCTGCTGCCACTCAGGATCCTCACATAATACAGCCCGGATATACGCAGGTATGGAGCTCAAACGATGACTAATTTTTCACAAGTTTTCAGCACCCAAACTTAAGCTAGAACATAGTTCAGCTCCTCAGTGAGAAAGCCAGATTTCTCAGGCAGCATCTTGGGAAGCTTTAAAGGGTTTTCCAGGAACTGTAGATTAGGGTCCACTTTCAGAAAAAAGTGTTTAGTATCCCTTGGTGCACCAGGTTAAATGGGTAGGTAGATAATATTTACCACACTGGATGCTGAACCCCTTCTGGAAACCTAGCCACAACTGCAGAAGAGGGAGCTGAGGATGAAAGTTTGTGTTGCTTTCCTTAAAAGGAATGGAAGCAGCTGGATATTCATCATTACAATCCCAATGAGGACAATACGATTATCCACCTGACTGGCTAATTGCAAGAGTCAGACTGTTGTGCACAAATGTGTATATTTGTCATACATGATATGTGGATATGTATAGTAAATTTGTGCCAAACAGCTGTTTATTTTAGAGGAGACAGCTGTTATTGGGAACCAATTTCTGATTTTTTTCAAATGTCACAGGAAGAAACACATTGCATGTTAGCTTACAGTTGCATAAACTACTCACTAAAATTAATAAATTTTCTGAAAGCCAGATATAGCATTGCATTAATAATGAAGACTACTGATTACCATTTCAATGTTTTATGCTGTGACCTGATGAAAAATACATTTAAAAACAACTTTATTGACTAAGCACATAGCTATTTTTCATAATCTTAATTTTCACATATTATTGGAAGCTGTAGAGTAAGTTTCAATTAACATTTAGAATTTTTTTAATTTCATTCAAAATTATTTATAATTCCAAACATGTACTAATTGTACAGCATTTTCAGTAATAAAAGTTTAGCTGGGATAAGAGCCCCATTTGACAAGGTCCTGTACAAATACATAGTGAGAGACAAACATAAAAGTCACACTTTAAAATGCCAGGCTAGAGCGAGGGCAGGTAGCACTCTTGTTCCTGCATTGCAAATGGAGAGAACTATGTATGATCGCATTTTTAGAAATGCAAGTCTTTTCCTGTTCTCATTGAAAGAAGTGATTAAAGCCTTTGAAAGCACTGTGGCACAACTTTGCCAAACCAAAGTCTGAGCTTTTAAAAAAAAGATGTTAAAACGTGGACTCTCAATACTTTTAGGTTTTCCCAAGTCAGAGGAGGTCATTGGAAGATCAAGCAACTGAAATGCTTAGTCCTTTTTTTAGTGTGCCAAGAATAAGCTTTTCTTCTCTGCCTGGTCCTCATTTCATCTGGACAATAAAGGTTGAGTTTTGAAATTCTAAGTATTAACTGCGTGATATATTGGAGCTGTAATTTTTAACCTAATACGGCTTAAAAATATTTAAATAAAACCCCAAGAGAATATACAATTTTCTTGCCATTATGCCAACCCTACCTTAAAAAAAAAAACTTTGCTTTAATAAAAAATAATTACATGAGACTACCTAACTTAAATAGCAGAGCAGCATATTCACAATTTGCCAAAATTAGAAGGAACAAGTCTCATAATGAATAGTAAAGTAGTTTGAAAGTAATAGTACTATGACCTCTCTGATAGCTCTCTGTTCAGTGGCTCAAACCTTTCTTGATGGTGTGCACACCAAGAGTTTGGCTGCTCCCATGCAGTGACACCCATCCACCACAACACAGCCACAGGCAAAGGTACCCAAGCCAGCCCCAAAGGAGCAATGCGGCTACCACAGGTAGTGCCATGGAGCCCACGTTAGCACTCGTTGGGCTAACTGACCCTCCTGGAGAGGACTAAGATGGATTGACATCCTCCGGGGTGGCTATGACTCTTCCTGCCACCCTTGGGTATCTACCGCCGCTGTGCCACGTAGATATATTGAAGCTCAATTTGAAGCTAAAAAGCCAGTATCATAACTTACTTACAACTGCCTGTCTTGGGCTCCCGCTCTGTGTTTGCCAAAATGACGGTGGTTTCCCTCCAAACACGACTGCGTGGTCAGGCTGGCCACGCCGTGGCCCCAGCTGCTCCTCCAGCTCCATGCAGACGCCCGCTTTTCACAGCTGCTCATCCAGTGCCAAGGAAGAGCCATCGGCACCTACAGAAAACAGTCTGGATTATTAAAACTGATAACTACTGTAGTTTGGCTTGTGCAGCACGGAGCCCAGGCCGGGTGATGGTCATTGATTTTTCAGTTAGGGATGTACTTTATAGGCATTGCTTGTACTTTTCCTCTGTCCTGCTTGTTCAGCCTCCTTTCTCCTCAACTGTGCAGGTTAGTGCTGGCTGCGGGTGCGATGCCCCAGCTCCACACTGCTTTTCTTCCCCACCTTGCGTCCATCTGTCCCCATCTCCATTGCTGTCAAGCATTAAGATAAATGGGGATGTCTGTTCGTTAATGGCAAAGGGCGTTTAACCCCCGAGCGTGGTCTCTGAAGCTCTCCAGCCTCTCTCCGCTTGCACAGCCGCTGACTGACCGACCCCCATCCCATGGCCTGCCCTGGGCCAGCTTCTGCCCCACAACGGCACAGCTCCTCTTCAAGCTCTGCTTCTGGCCAGGGATCACCACCTGCAAGCACACTGTCAAAGCTGTGAGATCTGGGGCAGAATCTGGCCTCCTGTGTGAATGGGAGTCTGAAAATAACCACGAGAGGAAAGACAGACTGCCTGATTTAGGTGATCAGCTGAACTATATTCAATGAAAGATGGAGAAAGCGGAAAGAATTGCTTGAAAATAAATCCCTGATATAACGGTTATAATGGCAGTTTGTGCATTTAACGTATGCTGTAGCTGAAGCCCCAGCACTCTAAATTGTTATCTAAAGGTCAAAGTCATTCCCCCTGGGTCAGGCTTGGGAGCAGGTTTTTTACAAAAGAGCTGAGCAGGAGCAGGCAAAGTAGAGCCCAGATCTCTAAAACACAGACAGGTCAAAGGCTGCAATGCTTCTGCCAAGTGCTTGCAGCAATAAAATCTGTGTTAGGTTTGACATACGTGTGGATCTCATGGGTCTTTCCTTGCTGCTTTCTAGTGCCAACCTTGCCCGAGCTGGGGCTCTCCTCACGGCTGCCAGAATTGCTGTTTTCTGTACCTTATTTACAAGCTGCTGCAGTCGTCTCGGTCCTGTGGCTGGACTGGCCGCATTTAAATAAAAACTCATACTATAGCAATAGACCACCCAAAGTACCAAATGAGGTTAAATATTTAGATAGACTCTTGTTTTGCACATCTGACACATCTTATGGGAAAGAATCCTGCACTTCCTGTAGTTGTGGTTACACTTTAGAAATCAAAACCATTGAAGGTGTGTGTTATGCTCCATTTTGTCTAAATGGATGCATCAAGTTATGCAAAATACATAATAACTGTATTTAAATGCTGTAAACAGCATTTAAAATGGCTGTAAGGCACTTTAAATGTCCTGTTACCTCATACGTTAATATAAGATAATTGAACGAGCCTGTTCTAATGAACTATGAACTTAAAGCATTTTTACTTTTGGTTAGAGCTCCTTCCTTCAACATAAAAAATGACACATCTGTGATTTCTACTTTTAGTCGTGATTTTAACTTTGAAATAGCAAAAATACAAGCTGTGTAAATACCAGCAGTGAAAATAGGTTTCCTACTTCCATCCTACTCACACTTCATGGGTCAATACTTCATTAGCTTGACCACTGAAGGGTAAATCTTAGCAGCACAAGGAGGATGGAAACATTAATATTTCAATTTGGGAGCATTTTAAACATGATTTCTTTAAAGTGATATTGTTCTAACGGGTCACTTAAATGCAAATATTTACATATATAATAGATATGGAATTTTGGCTGGGATTTCCATGTCAGCTTTTAATGTACAACATTTTTGCTTTCCTAGCAAAGTTATAGTGCAAATATAGACTGTAAAGTTGAAATGTTGGCAAAAGCTGTGGCAGCAGCTTCAGTATGCGATACAGATAGATGTTCCTATAGGCCAACCCTTCAGCCTTGGGCATGCAGGAATGTAGGTCTGATCCTGGATATGCACTTAATAACGGGATAAGTTTGAACTTAATTGCCTGTTTGCACTTTTAATTACCCGACCGAGGATGTGAGCATAGAAATTTATGCACACAGCAGTGTGTGGGTTAGGACCTCCGCAACCCATGGGAACGACGCAGCTGCAAAGCAGCAGATGAAAAGACACATACACACATTGGTCTAGCCGATTTCTCCTTCTAGTTTCCAATAATCTGATAAATTACCAAATAAGCTGATAATACCAAAAAGCATTTTGTATTTCTTCCAATTTTCATGGCTCCCTGGCAAAGTTATATTACAGGATCATTTTGTGATTGAGGCACTGAACTGAGAGGCAACTGAGTTCAGTTCAGCTCTCGGTTTTGCTCCAGACTGCTTGTGTCACGTCAGGCAAGTCATTGAACCTCATGGTATCTCAGGTCCCATCTGTATCGTGGGAAAAACACAACCTGCCTAGGAGAGACTATGAAGATACAAAAATACCTCGGGAGATTCTCAGACACAGCAGTAATATGGCCTGAACAAATACACACAGTGAAAATAGGTTTCCGTTCCCCTCCTGTTTATAATTCATAGGTTGCTACTTCATTACCTTTAGCACTGAAGGATAATTTGTATCAGCATGAAAAGGAAATAAACATTAGTATCTTTAATATCTGTAACATTTTATACACGGTTTGCTTTAAGATGGTATTGGTCTAAAGAGCCACACAAATGCAAAGCAATAGGGAAGAAGATCCTTTGCTTTTAACTGATTCAACACAAGTGCTTAATTCCTAGCACTCCAGAAGGCCATTTTCCTCTTAAATCCACTGCATTTAGCTTTAAAACCTGGTAAAACATGAAAAGTAAATACCTAATAGCACGTCTGCGCTATATTCACTGCTGTGATTGCTATATTCACAGGCTTCTCTGAGGTAGCTTTTAACTTCCAGATCATACTGCACACTGGAAAATCCCCCACACCTGGCTTTCTGAGTGGTTAATCTTCTCTGATAACCCAGTATTGCCTTGGCCTGTTCATCAGCTGGTTCAGCTCAATAAACCAGAGGCAAGAGTTTGCTAATTAGAGGCAAAAGTGGCTTAGGTGAATCTGCACTACTGCCATCACTGAAATAGAAAAAAATAAGGGGCACGTACAGACCTGGCTACCGCCTGCAGCCCTGGCTGCCTCTACACCCCATGGCAGTGCTGTCCACGGCAGGTCCAGTGATCCCGGTCCCCAGATCAGAGATGTGTAAGCCCAAAGACCAGCGCCTGTCTCTCGGCCTTGACTGACGAAATGAAGCTGGGCAGTGCCCAGAACAAGTGGAAAAAGAGAAGTAGACATTTACAAACCTCACAAGGAAATTCAAACTCCAGGCATCAGCTGGGCCCTGATAAAAAATGGACAAACTCCTATGCATATGGTGAAGCAGATTTACGCACGGGTCTCATCTTTGTGGTGGGAGCTTCATGCTGAAACTAGTTAAAAGAGAATGGAGAAAGGATGTGTAGGACACGCAGTTACAGGCTGTCACTTCAGTCTGCCTCTTGTATTCATCACCCACTCACAAATGCTGATCAGAGGGAAAGGCTGTGTCCATACGGGAAAGACAGAGGCAGATAGAGAAAGAACTGGGTTTTGTTAGTTTGTGTTAGGTTTTTTTCAACCCAGAAGCTGATGTAAAAATAAGACTGGTAAAAGAAGTAAAAATGCAGATTATTTTCTCGGTCAGACTTAAGCCAATACTAACTGGTGTTGGAACCGCAGTTTCTTTTGAAGAAACCAGAGGGACGTTCAGAACAGTGCTTCCAGAAGAGCAGTCTGGATTAAAATTAAAGCCTAAACAGCAGCAGCCAGAAGTAGTCTAGCAAATACCTGAGTCAAACTGGGAGACGTAATGAGCCGTCCTTTGTAACACACACAGAGCACTGCAGGAAGTGGTTTTTATGGAGTTTCATAAGAATGTTATAATTTAAGTTTTATACACTAGTTTTTCTTTGCATTTATTGCATTTCAGAATGAAAATAGCATTGCTTTTGACTTTGTTACTTTTTTCATACAAAATGTGCATTGGATTTCTTATTCTAATTATTTATTCTAATTAATGCCATTGTTTTTATTTGTTATCCTGGGTTGCTGTCTTTTCTTTAGGTTTTTGTTGAGATAAAGAAAATGGTATATCTCGTCTGGATTTACCTTTCTTAAAATTTAATCGTGGTTATTCAGTAGAACTCATGACGACTAACAAGAGATAGCAACTTTTTCATATTTCAGACTGCAACCACATGCATACAAACATTTCTCGTTGAAGTCATCAGAAGATTTTCAAGAGGAGAGCAATTTTAAGCCACGAGAGAAGATCTGAATTTGAAGAGAAGTTTTACTGTAGGTGGCATGGAGCCTGAAATACTAGGGGTTAAATCACAAAAGGCTGAATGTAAAGAAGCAAAACAAGCAGTAGGAGGAAGAGACTGAAGCAGGGATGTAATGTAGGTGTAATGTTTGGTGGAAGGGAGATGAAAAAGATGATAGCAGCAGTGGCATTTTGGAGAGCAGAACAGAAGAGGCTGCAGGGCTTGCTGGCAAAACCTGGCCAAAACAAGTGTTTCTGATTTAAATAGAGAAATTGAGATCATTTATTGTTGTTATTATTACTATTATATTTTAATAATTAAAGTGTTTTGCAGAAGAAGACAGAGGAAAAAGGAATGAAAACAGCTGGAGGGCTGATTTACAATGACATTTGGGGAGAAGAGAATACCAATAAAACAGCAGTTCTGTTTGGGGGGAAAAAAAAGGAAAGAGAAAAGAAGGCAAAAAAAAAAAAAAAGATTTGAAGGTAACCAGCAAAAATAAAATACAGCTAGCTTATAACTAAAGCAGACGAGAATCATAACCTAAAGTGCCTGCTGTTCAGAGCTATCCATGAGTTCCTCACGTATGCGCTTGCCTGAGAGACACTGCAGACTCGGTACTGACATAAATGGTTCCTACCACACACGTTATAAGGCCAAGAGAAAACTGGTTCAAATACAAAATAAGTGTACCTGGCACAAGGACACCGCATGCACCAAAGCCCTGGAGCACACACTGATGGGGGAGATCAGAGGTCCACCAAGTCCCTCCTGAGCAGCAGGCCTACTAGAGACTTTCCAGAAATAACTTATAAATAGACAAAGTTCTTCTGACACATCCCGTCAGGACGGACTGTAGACATAAGATCATATTTTTAAAGCCAAATACGGGTATCCACTCTTCACTATTTTTTTTTTTCCTAAGGATGCATACCCATTTTGTAGTAAACTAAAGAGAAACACCTTTTGTATTCAGGAGTTTTAAAAGATAACATGGAATAAGTTAGCAATATAAGTTTGGATTTAGCAGTTTCCTTAAGTGCACTGCATGTACAGTCTTAATCTCCAGTGCAGCACCCTTTTCCTCTTTTTTGTCCTTTCTAAGCAAAATACAGAGTTACACAACAATAATTCAGATTTATCACTGTGATCACAAATTTCTGTGCAAAAGATTAAACCATGGTTTTAGCGCTTTCCAAAGTTGCAAATTCCTCCTAGGCAAATTCAGCAGGCTGCTCATTGTGGACAAACTTTTCCCCTGTGACCCATTTCCAATTCTCATCCTTAAGTCTCAAATTCCAGCACTTTAGCCAGTTACGTAAAAATGAAACGTATCGTGTCTACCCTTTGACTAAAACATTTATGCTTTCCATCTTTCAGGAGGTGTCACGCTGGATTGCCATCCAGATGCACAGCAGATGTTTTCTGACTCTGTAGGACCTGTGGGATATACATAGTTCTGTACACTAATGCCATTATCAACACAGTAAGTAAAATAATGTTTGTACCAGTTCGCCGTTAACACTAACGATGTGACAGTGGCTCTGCTCAATACGGCTGTATTCTCCAGCCAAGCCTTAACAAGAGCTGCCTTACAAAGCTGAGAAACGGCAAGTGGGATGCAAGTTTTACAGGGTGATGGACTTTCTTCATGAGCAGGTATTGAATAAATATTAATTGGGAACTTTTTTAATTAAATGTTTGTGGTCCATTAGTGAAAATATTGTTCTCTGGTGTTATGATGTCAGCCTATAATTAAATCTCCTTCTACTAAGGATCAGACTGTGAGGCTTTCATATCCCGTTTTGCTGCTACTGGTCACTGATATTTCTCTCTATTGGTAATAAAAATATCGTACAACAACAGGATGTACCCAAAAGGTAATTAGATATACTAAAGGAAGAATGCAATTACATATAACAATGACAAGGAATTGATTTTTTTAATGGATCTGTAACACCAGATATTTTAGATGGTATTCACGCTGTTAACTACAAATACACATGGTCAACTGGGACTAACATTGTCATTCCTCAGCCCCAAAAATCAACCCACAAGTTACAGATTATTCTCCAGGCTTTTTGTTCTGAGAACCTTACCTTCTTCCTCCCCAAAAGGGAGAAGAAAACATCACATATGTACATATCACAAACACAACTACTGCAATATAGTACTCAAGAGAGAAATTATTTCTAGTTCTAGTATCTTCACTAACGATATGGGAAAAAGGAACAAATGGTGAATGTCACCCAGATGAAATTAGGAAATCAAATACAGCAAGGAGCAAACTAGAGACATTAGAAACATTAGAACTTGAAATGTTTCAAAATAACATGTCTTTGGAAAAAAATAATTGAAAAAACATGAATGGGAAGGAAGAACGTGTAAATGTAGATGTGCTGGAGCAGTGAGCAATGACTGATGGAATATTCCTTAGTTACGATAGCAAACATAAGAATGCTATGGCAGCAAAAGGAGGTCAGTGCTCAGCTAAATGAGCTAAAGGCTGAAATGTTGGGCCGCAGAAATAAAGTTTTCACACCCACAAAAATTGTCAGAAATCTGTGTTATCTAACCTGTTTTGCATTCACTGTTTATGAGTTATCAGTAAAAATTGAGGATAAACATAATTTTATTTGAAAACATTTATAGCAACTCTAAGGAATTTAAGATTTCTTTTTATAAATACAGAGTAATAAAATATGGAATCTAATGTATTTTTATACACCACATTTTTTAAGATAAGGGCTGCTCATGCTACAAAATATTCTTTGCACATTGATAAAAATCAGATGACCACAGTGTATCTAGTGACTCAAAATTTTTTCCAGGATGCAGTAAGGAATAACTACAGAAAATGTTTTTTGGGGCTACACATGGTTGGTCAGTTCTTGAGGAAGGAGAAATATTATTGTGAAAAGTACTATAATCTGTAGATGAGGATCTTCAGAGCATGATGTATCCAGCTGCTTCCACCTCGGTGCTTGTTTCCTTCAGCCTCCTTTGAACAATCTCAGCCACAATATTTGTTTCATGTGTTTTGAAGGTTCTGCAAATAACTATGCTTTTTATTTCATCTCAGGGAGTTGCTGGAGCTGACATAACTTGGTGTTGTGCTAATATTTGATTTAAGGAATGGGAAGTATTTCAAAAGACACATGAAGCAACTTGTTGGTAGAAATTCAACACATTCTGGTTTTGAAGCACTGCTGATTTGTGTTATTTGGAGGGACATCATTTTGATTCTTCTCCAAACAAGCTGGCATTAGTGATTATCCAGCATAGCTGTGAAATATATGTTTATTGACACAGATATATTTATTAAAAAAGTAATCCAGCAGAAATATTATTTTTTTCCGTTTGAGGGTTAGAGATTGAAAAGTGGTAATTAAAACAAAGGGAGCATCGTATTCATTGCTCCACTAATAGTGAGATCAAAATTTGGGTAAAGTGCTAAAGAAATACAAAAAAACTTGGTAGCTCTGAGTGAAGTCAAAGCTAAATCTCATGGACAAACAGCATGATCTGCCAGTTTTGACAGAAGGGCCATATAATTGCAAAACTGGAAGACGAAAATATGAAACAGAACGAGACAAATTCTGCGCCAGTGGTATTGATATGAAATCACATATTTACTCATTTACAGATGTGTTTCTTGTCCTAATTTTTCAGTAAATTTATTACAGTGTAAATTTAAGAAATAAAAATAAAATGTTTTATGGCTCATGGGTTAGAAATTTAGCTCAGAAGAACCTTCAATATGACCCCAAAAGCTGCATTATGATTATTTTAGCTGTAGTTCAGTAAGCAATATTAAATTTAAGATGTTTCCTGTTTTTTATAAATAGATTCTAACTGAAACAATATGGAACTCACAGTACTAATTAAAATGAGTACTTCGAAAGCAGCATTTACCTCAGAAAAAACTAAACCTTGATGAAGGCCAAAAAAACTGCAAACCATATAATCCTTACATCAATCAGGCTACATTTCAGGCTCTAAGATGAAAAAGACTATGGGCTCATTTTGGTGCAAAATTCATGTAATCTGACAAAATTATGCCTAAGAATGAAGCATAAAATAAAGCATTTTTCACCTTGAAAAGAGAATACGTAAAGGAAAGACAAAAACCTTTGCAAAACTCTAGATACAAGGGTATCTATATTGGTGGTATCGATAAGGAGTTCGGATTCTGCTCTGAACGAATTCGTCCTCATCATTAAGTCAAATTATACTTACAAAACAAAAAACCATTAAATTTACTTTACAGTTCTACAATACAATGGTCTTTCACCTCTGATCAAGAGGCTCAGCCTCCTTAGCAGATTGATTAGTAAGCACTATGGTAAACAAACTTACTGAATTTTGATTTTCATTGAAAATATTAATTTATTTTGTTTTCAAGGAAAAGATACTAAATAATATTTAACTTAGGCTGCTGTAATACAGGTTTATCTAAGGAAGGGGAGATAATCAATGCTTCTACAGTATGGGAATGTACCATTGGTCAAAATCATAGGAAATATTCAGGTGCATAACTAAGTATCTGGCTTAAGACTACACTTGTGAATTATAGCTCTGTGATAAAGAGAAGTACGTTACAAAAAAACCATCTTATTTTAAAATGATTTTTTGTTCTCTTTCTTGTATTATCAGAAAAAAGAAAAAAATATTCATTAGATCATGGTGGGGTTTTTTGCTCCTCCCTTACCTGGCAATAGCTTGCCAATGGCTAAATGTTTATTATCACCTTATATTTATTACTATCAATATTTGCTCACAAAATTAGCAAGATTCCTCAGATAAGCCAATGATTTGCACTGTAAAAGGTCAACTCATCCTACTCAAGTATTCTCTGCAAGCGTCAGAAGATCTTACAATCAAAGACCATAAATTAATAGTCCTATACGACTCTAAGGTTCCCTTTAACTGTTCAAGGATAAAATAAATTGTATCTGTGATATATAAGTACCTGTGTGCTGAGCCTGTCCACGTGCTTAGTGAAATAGGCTGGCTTGCAGAACTGACTTCCAGATGAGCAGAAACTGCTTAGGAGATGATCCTGCTTGGGTTTATTGATTCCTGCACATGGCACAAGGTAGGGATGTTGAGACCCTGATCTCAACCTGAGGTCCAGTACTCCTGGTATGATTTCAGCTACTGGGCAGCATTTTAAGTGAGCTGGAGAAGTTTACAGGTTGATTTGGGACAGGTCAACGTGGGTGTATTTAAAAATGTCATTTATGGGTTAGTATAAATATGATCCCATATCTATGTTTGATATGTTATGCTGTTTCTTTTCCAGTTTCAGCTTTAATATAATTTTTATTTTCTATTTTGTCAGTCAAGATAAGCCAGTTTCCCATTATGGAAACCGGACATTTTCAATAGAACTTTGAAGATACCCTGAATAAATTGTTTTCAATTCTACAGAAAAGTCAACCTAGCTTTTCCAAGGCGGGAGGGAGGGAGTAGCAAGATGAGACCTCAAAGAAAAGGGATATTCCCAAACCGCTAAAGAGGGGAAAAAAGTCAGGTTTTCCCATTCAAAGCATTAGCAATATCCCAAAAATCCAACAAAACATTTGTTTTTATTTTAAATTTATTTCTGATAGCCCTGGCACCAAAAAAGGTTCTCATGTGCATTTTCATGTAACAGGGTAATTGTCAAAAAGAATTTTAATTAAGATCATTTTGCCACAAATTACCTGAACATTAATGAAATGTAGAAAACATTGTTTCTCTAAATGTCTTTTGCCATAGAGGTGGCCTAGTTGCAACATATTTCCAGGCTGCTGCATCTACTACTTTAGGGTATTCAAGCTCAGGATAAAAAAATATCTTTAATACTATCAAAGTACTCCTATCTGCTAGGAAAATACAAGATATGATAACAGACGTTAATATTCAGTGCCAAAAGGTGACTTTAAACCACTAGTCCTATGTGCATTCATTTTAGGTCTA
This sequence comes from Fulmarus glacialis, assembly GCF_000690835.1. Taxonomy (NCBI): domain Eukaryota; kingdom Metazoa; phylum Chordata; class Aves; order Procellariiformes; family Procellariidae; genus Fulmarus; species Fulmarus glacialis. Next base: position 46,058 of record NW_009209875.1, read on the forward strand.
GACAAACATTTCTGCTGTAATATCAGAAGCTGCTTACTTTGCTTTCCGCTTTGCTAGTATTTCACTGGGCTGCTTGAAATTACCTGTGAGAAACATTTCCTTGCCCACTTGCTTTTATTAAAACATTTTAGATGGAAATGTACGTATATTTAGACATGTGCACATTTAGAAATAAGCAAAATGAAACACAGCCTAATTATGGCTGATTCAGTTTGGGAACATAGAAGTCATTTTCTGGCAAGAAACGAAGAAATAATTGAATCTGCAAATTCCCAATTTCCTTTCTGTCCATTAGGTCTGCAGCAGAATTGATCTGTGTGTGCTGTCCACCTTGCAGAAATTGTCTCACTTCAGCGTGCCCGCTGAAGTCCCCTGCGCTGCTACCGCGAGCTGCCCCCCCCCCAATTTCTAAATTTGGAGTCATAAACTTAATGGATGTGTAGGAATAAGCTTTTGTGGAAGCATTGCAGGATTTGTACGGAAATGATGTGATTCCATTTACCCTGCCCATTACAGGATTGAGATATATGTAGTCTGGATGCATAAACTTCTTCACAGAGGTACTTTTGGAGCTAAAAAGACAAGAAGAGCTTGGTGGCTGTCCCTGGAAGGGATCTTCATTGCAAATAGGCTGACACTGAACTAACAGAAAAAAATGCCTCTGCTGTAAGAGGTGCATAACCAGTCCTACAGCGGCTTGACTGCATTGGAGATAAGGTGTGAAAAGCCAAAAAGGAGGAACAGAAGTGAGCCGTTACATTGCTTTAAAAACAAAAAATCCAACACGTTCAGGGAGAACACCTGAGTGACATCCACATTGCCCAGGGCCAGCAAAATTTGGCTCTGAATGCCCAGAAAATGGCAGAAGGGAAAAGCCTTGCCCTGGGAAATGCCCCTAGAAGGGGGCAGGTGGGGATGGTGAGGAACTCAAACTCCCCCAGGGAAACCCAGAGCAGCCTGGCAGATGAAACGGGGAAAAAGGAATTGAGCTGACCATATTTTTTTACTGCAAAAAATGGGGCAGAAGCTTTCCTCATGCTCTAGTTCAAACGAATACATCACGAAGTTATTAAGTAAAAGTAGTTATGGGTGTAGTACTGCTTTTTCGTTATCCCTTTTAAAATAATCATTAATGGCATAAACATATTCTTCAGATAACTTTTTAATTCTGTTGGAATTTGTTTTTTTGGAGCAGCTGCACATTCCAGCTTAGTCTTTGGTGAAAGGATGCTGTGCGCTCGTTGACATGGGACATTTGGGGACCTCATCAGTATCCTGATTAATTATGACCCACTTCAGCATCTAGTTTTTCTTTCTTTCCTACAGAATGCTATTCAGTAGCTATTTTATTACTCAGGATATTGAATACACACACTTCACAGAAAACAATAACTCCTCTAAATACTTCACTCAAAACAAATTTTTACATCTAACACATGTTAATGTCATCCATTAGCTGGAACCAGTTTCTCTTCAATGAAAAATACAGAGCGCAGTTTCAGTATGCATTAGCCAAATAATCTAGCCCAGATTGTCCCGCAAGGAACATTCATAAGTAAATTATACAAGACACAGTAAAAATTAATCATTTTTACTTCCATCAGAATGCTAGATAACATCATAGATAGCTCCTCATGACGTACGGCTAAAAATGACATTATTTAATGACCTTTGCATCTCTACAGTAAAGACCATGTGGGATAATTTAAATTTATAATATGTTAGTGCTTCTTTCATTGTTTTAAAGTATAAGAATTGATCTGCTCAGGGAAATACAGCTCATTCCTGCGATTTTCATTCCCAAAGGAGTGAGAGTGTTTCACGGATAGCCCCACCATGAGAAGAAAAATACAAAGCTCAGTTTGTAAGAGAAGCCAGGAGACATGCCTGTTGCTACTCTTAGTATATCCAGGTCACCATTATTTGTCACGTTAACCTTTCCAACCTTTGATAGCTTCCACTGTAAACTAGGATTTATTTAATATGTTATTGGTCACGATATGTTGTCTCCCTATTATAGCCCTTTAGGATTTTTTCCATATAATTTTGAACATACCTTAAATAAGTTCTTTTCAATTCCATGTTATTTACAATAATCCTGATCATTATTTTCTGCCTCATGTGTCTCATTAATGAGCTCTGTGCTGTTCCCAGCTGCATGTGACTGGATTACATCGGTCCGGAGATGAAACCCACGGGCTCTCCTCCCCTCGGCTGCCAGCAGCCGGCTGATTTTGGGAAAACTTCACCAGCACTAAGATGTTCCAGCATTTCCCTCCCCAGTTTGATGCAGAAAAGTGACAGAGTTGGAATAAAAAATACAGAGTCTCTTAGGGATTTTTACAAAAACACACATAAGGAAATAACACTGAAACATAAGAATGGCTGGACCAGCCCAAACTGAATACGCACGTAGGATCAGGCCTGGGAATGATTGCTGTAAAAATTTATATTTTTCAATATACGTAGGAGAGATATATATCAAAGATTATTTTCATTCCGAGAGGAGAAAACTGTTACTTCAAATATAATTGTACTATTGTTCTAAATATAATTGGAACACAGACAGCAACATCGACGGTGGTAGTTCTGGTACTGTTAGGATAGATAAGTTAGAGCTTGCACTATATGGCTGTTGGGAATTTTATCTTCTTTTCTTCTATTAAGTGGAGAAGTTTGAGATATGCTTGAAGACACTAAGTTTTTAAAAATGGCTAATTGAAAAATCCTGAATGCCAATTACTTAGTCAGGAAGACAGCTGAAGTACATAAACCGAAAATATTCTTTAATGTTAGCCCAGTAAAATTCTTCTACAAAACCCACGTGTTACATGCAACACCATCGATTTGTGTTTTACATATGCTAAGCTTGTGAATAAATAAGATTGAGAACATGCTCTCCTATCCCACCGTACACGCACACACTGTCATGACAAATTTGGGGAAAAAAAAAAAAAAAATTAAAAATCCCTCCCAATCACAGACCAAGACTGCCAGCTTTGGCTCTGCCTTCACGCTTCCTCTGCAACATCCCTTGTTCCTGACAAAGAAGCAAAAACTTGGGGAGGAGCATCACTTACATCGTCGAGGATTTCTATAGTGTCAGTCTCCCAGCAAATAGCAAAGTACATGTTAGGCTCGAGGCTCTCTCATTTGTAACGTTTGCAATTTTTGTAAGCATACTAGTAAAGACTATTATTTATAGATTTCTTAGTAAGAAAATTGCATTCAGCATAGAGGGTGCAAAACTCGTCTATAAAATAGTGCAACAAGGATTGTTATTAATAACAGGGGTTGAGGGAACGATGCAATGAAAATATGCAGTAGCTTATCTGCCCATGTTTTATGACCTGTATTTTTAATATATATACACACGCATACCTCTGGCATTATATTTTGTCTATTATAAAACAAATATGCATATCATTAAAGCTATATTATATATTGAACTGGAAGAACTGTCACCTAGTCTTCATGACCTAAACAGTATACTCTGCTGAAACAAGAGGTTACATTTAAATACATTTTAATATTTATTTGGTTAGATGAAACAACATATAAAAATCCAAAGATTTTGCTTCAGTAAACTTTCTGAGTGAACTCTGAATAACTCAAATAGAAACCTGACAAATGCAGAACAAGTATTTAAAAAATTGCATCTGAGGAACAGAAAAGTTAGGGAACAAAAAAAGAGAAAGGCAAGAAAAGGTCAAGGAAAACAAACAATTAAAAGGATTGGAAAAAGGACAGGGGGAAGAAGCGTCTTCAAAGACTTTTACAAAGGCAAATATAAGTTGACCAATCAACATTAAAGATCAAGGAATAAACAAAGTGGAAAAAGTTATGTCCAGACTCCGGAAGACAGAAATTTACATCTTTAAAACCAGTTGATTCTATGTCCTTCTCTGATAGTTAAAATGAATTCATTAAAAATTGACAGTGGTAACCTTTTAATATATTGCTATAAGGATTTAACCATTAATTTCAGAGTATTTCCAATTAGAAGTTGGGTTAATTTTTAGTCGTATCTTAATGCAATTTTATATTACAAAAGCAATTTTTTCCCTTTATGGACTGAGCAGTTTCATGGTGAAATCTGCGTAAACCATCACAACTGGAAACCAAAGATGTGCTGTGCCTGTTTCTCTTCCCGTTACTGGGAGTATTTTCTTAATATTCTCAATACGACTAAATGAATTAAATCGTTTATATGGCCTTCGTAGAGTGAAGTATGGCTAATTAGTTATTTGTGCTCTCACAGAAATGATCTTGAGGAGGCAGTAATTGCACTGAATATGCATTAACTTCAAGAAAGACCCTGCAAATTGACTAGAGAAGTAATGGATTAGAGAGCAAATATTTCATTTGAAAACTTCCTCCGAGTTAATACAAGCATTAGTCATTGCTCTGATTGCTTACACTGGTAAGCTGTTGTCGCTGTACCTTGGTCAGACATCACACATGATTAACAGAAAGTTCCTTGATGCTTTGATTTCTTTTTTCCTTACTGCAGTTGAAACTTCCTCCGAGTTAATACAAGCATTAGTTCTGATTGCACCGTGCTAGTGTGGTAAGCTGTTGTCGCTGTACCTTGGTCAGACATCACACATGATTAACAGAAGGTTCCTTGATGCTTTGATTTCTTTTTTCCTTACTGAAGTTGATTGTATTTTTAAATCTTGAAATGGTTTCATATATCCGAACAGAAATCTCTATTTTAGAATCATTGTTTTCTGCTCAAAATAATATAAGATGTAGATTGGCCTCTTAGCAAATAAATAAGCCATGAAGTTAGGTCATCCCTAATGAATATTAATGTTATTAATAGAAAGACTCAAAGGAAAAAGAAAGGATGGAGGAACCTCCCTTCCACTTTCCTATCTTCGGCCAACTAAATCCCAGCCCTGGCAGCCAGCAGCACAGGGAGAGCAGGCAGAGGAGCCCCAAGGGCAGCCTGTCCCCCCGCTGCCAGGGCAGAGACCGAGGGACCGCGCTCAGGGGATGCTTCACCCATGCCCTGGCATCAGCTGAGACCACAACACAGATTCCACCTCCCAATTTACCCACCAACTACACCTCTCCATTTTCAGCTATGCACTATTTTCAGCTATGTGTCAAACTTTAACATTTGTGATAAACCCAGCACTAGTTTTCCCAGCCACACGTGGCCAGGAAAGGAAAATCCTAAGTTGCTCCCCAGCTTACACAGACGGATGTATTTTGCAGTTGTTATGCCGGCTGTGCTGAGGCACGGCAGGGCAAGAACACCTCCCTGCATCTTCAAATGAAAATCGCTGGGGACGGCTTGTGGAAACAATGAAACACGTGTTTTCATAAGAGTTGGAAACGATCATCAAACAATCAAACATCCGCAGAAGCATCCTCTAGTGATAAATGTAACTTATCCTTTAATGTTAAGCATAGGACATTATATATGCACAGTTCCATACACATCCCACAGCAATCTGTGTTTGATAGCTAGAATATATATTTAGCTCTTGTGGAGTGACTTTTAATGACATTTAGAAGTGCTAAGGTACTTTGAGGATTAGACTCTTTATTAGTCCCAGTGTTTCCCTGTAAGCGGTTGCTCAGATATTAAACACTCCCTCTGCCAGGGTACATAAAACAAACATTGAGCCCGTTTGATATGATGCAAATGTTTCGTGTAATTTTGGGTCAATAAGTTTATTCTTGTCACCTTTATACGTTTATCTGCATACAAACCTTCATGGTGTAGCAATTATTTACTTCATCTTCTAATTAATAAGTGCAGAGTCTTGAGAAACCACCTCAACTTTCATTCAGCCCATTTTTGTTTCTCAGCCAGGCAAAACTTTCTGTGGGAGTACACACTCTTC
>NW_009209875.1:51949-80570 GCF_000690835.1 Fulmarus glacialis
TCTTATCGGAAAGAGCACTTAAACTATAAAAACCTCCCTCCAAAACAAATAAAACAGCAGTTAGATTAAAAGCCCTGTGTACAATATCCACTGTCCTTTCACCGAGGAGAACTTATGGCAGTTTTAACCCCACTCCTTCCACATAACATGTCATCTCAGGCCAGCAGAAGTGACAGAACAAATCTATACATCAGCAGTTGACTTTACTGTTGCCATGTAAAGAAGTGATTTCGCAGCGGGGTGGTTTGGTGTCCCCGTCGGCAGCAGCTGGGTGCACAGATAGTCCCACTTGCCAGCTTCTGCCTGCCGCCAGAGCGCACAGTGAGCTGGGGAAGCAGGATGGGCTTTGAACTTCTCCCATGAAGCAAAGGATTAAGGAGATGGATCCCCAAATCCCTCATGCCCTCAGGTTCAATAATAAAGAGAACAGAGTTGCAGTTATGCTGGGTCTTTCAATAATTTCCCAAGAAGTTTTTAAAATAAATGACTTCCCAGAGCATTTTCCTAAAGAAAAAAAAATTCTTACCCTTGTTTATCTTAGCCCACCTCCCTGAAAAGCCAATAAAACCGCCCATATACACATACTGCCTACCACTGAATATGCCCAAGCATCAGTTTGCATTTCTTCTTTACACTCTCAACCAGCAGCACAGTCCCAAGCCAGGGACGGGATGATTTAATATTTCCGCATCACTCTCTTCTCCAAAGAGTTTCAAGGTTGAGGAAATTGAGGCACTTTTAAAAGGACAAAGTGTTCATTCCACTGTAATGTGAAGCTTTCCATACACCACTCCTATCCTTCATCATAGCCCACGAGTACTTTCATACTGAGCAGACTTTGGTGTCATGCTCAAGAATGAGCCATCTGAAAAAAAAATGATAGTAGTGTCCTGCTTCGGCAGGGGAAACATCACATGAACGTTTTTACTACTCTGTTCTTCAGGATCTGATTTTTTTATTGAAAGAGCTGATAAATTCCACTATCTGAGAGATACCCCTCATCACGTCTGGCCATAAAGTCAGCTTTTAACACTGCGTACAAGGAAATTCAATAGTTGTACCGAATACTGCAATTTAAATACAGAACCTGGAAATGTAGGATTATGGTGTGGGGAAGCCAATTATTTTCTTCTTGTGAGTTGATTTATATTATAATTCAAAGTCTAAACACAGTAATTCCAGCACTCTTTTTTCCAGAGGAAATGCACACGGCTTCAGATAACAAGATAATGCAGAGAGGATTCATTTCCTACAAGCTGTCTTTGTATTTTTGTATTGTTTACTGAGCTAAATAAATGCGAGGGATGTGCAATACATAATCACAAAGCATCTTTCTGTGGCAAGAGGAGCTCTTTTCTACATGATAACTGATAATGGTTTTTTTGTTCTAGATTTAAAACAAGAATTAGAGCAATCAGTGATATGAAAAACAGGACAAAAACCATCTCGGAACTGTTTCTGCATTCAGTTTTGCAGAAGTTTCCCCACAAGTTTTGCAAGGCAGGCTGTGACAGGGTCTCCAGGTATATCTCAGCAGAGGTGTTTATTAGACGAAATCAGTATTTCTTGATTTGGGTATGCTTACAGAGTCATGGCTGATAATTTACCTTTAATTGTTACTCATGCAAGCCAGTCTTTCCCTCTCCCTACCAAAAGTTAAAGTGTTTATACAATTAATTATCCATTATTAAAGTCTGTACTGTAACCATCCTGTGTCACCAGTAATTTGTAATTGGAAATTCGTGCCTAAAGATGGGATTTGCATAGCAGTGAAGTTTTGCTCTGTAGCTCTCCTACTACTCACACGCACGCAAACAAATTTGGACTCAGAGAGCTCGGGAAGGCCAGATCTGAAGACAATCCTCTAATAAAAAAAAATGGAAAATCCTAGACTAGTGCTGATGGGTCCCATGAGATCCTTTACTATCCAGGCTTGTAAAGTAAGACTTTGTGCTTTCTTCCACCTCCTGTTCTGCTGCCTGCATGATGCTTGTGCTGGGGCAGAGATAGAGGATAAAGAAAGATATAGCGCTGGAGGTTTGTCTGAGCTGGATTATGATTTTCTTGTCTTTCTGAATGTGCCGAGATGCAATTCCCAACTCAACTCACAAATAAAGCAGGAATTTTACAGCTTGTGCACGGAGCTGTCATCCTCCATCTCACACTGGGCTGTATCGGCACATGTCTGCTAATATGTGACCAGACTATGTCCCTGTTTTCAGTGGGAACAACTAGTAATTTGTGATGAAAATAGCTCTGTTTAATAGAACATTTCAGATTTCCCTTGAAATGCATCTTCTCTCTCAGTTGCACAGCGTCCTCTAATTCAAAAAGGCTCTGTAAACTAAAGGACATTTCCATGTGTCCTTATACAGATCCAGTAAGGAAACACTTCTATTAAAAAAAAAATTCCCCGTAGACTCAAATAATCCAAACATTCCTGCAATTCCTAAAAAAAGACTCAATGTTTTAAGACTCTGCGCAGAATTTTCCACTTGTGTAGTGATTACAGTAATAATGATGAAATAGTTTTGAAAGGATTTCCGAGAGTCTGGTATTCCAGCGGAGTCTAGAGTGTGAAGGAAATAAAAGCTACTTTCAAACTTCTAGTTCTGTGTGTAAGTTGGGACACACTCAGAAATAATCCCCCAAATGTTACACACTTCAGTCGTGCAAAACCTGGGTGGGAAACTTTCACACGTCATAGATGGCTCCTTACCACTTCAGTGGCTTGGCAGCAAATTGCGGGGGTCAATAGTACGCTTCAGTAGCCATTAGGTGAAAAAACCCTACTCAGTGGGCAAGGCACAAACAGAATTTGATGCTTTCTCTTTCTGCTGGTCTTAAGCATATCTGTAGAACATGTCTAGTCAAAACCTTAATTTCATCCACAAATGTGTTACAACATTAAGAGATTTTCCATAACATGGGTGATGAAAGGTCATTTTTGAGGACAGGTACGCTTCAGTAGCCATTAGGTGAAAAAACCCTACTCAGTGGGCAAGGCACAAACAGAATTTGATGCTTTCTCTTTCTGCTGGTCTTAAGCATATCTGTAGAACATGTCTAGTCAAAACCTTAATTTCATCCACAAATGTGTTACAACATTAAGAGATTTTCCATAACATGGGTGATGAAAGGTCATTTTTGAGGACAGGGGATAAAATGGGAACATGCTAGGAATTTACAAGTGACGCTCATGGGGGTTTTTATATCTATTTTCTTATTAGCTTACCAGGGAAACGAGCATACTGTAAAGTTCATGTTGAAGAGAAAGGTCATGCTTCACTGTACAGAAAAGGCTGCTCTTGAAACAGAATCATCAAGGAAAAATTCAGAGTGGGTACAACTGAAAATGGAATTTCACAGTTGCTCTGAAACATTTTTCTACATTTTTGCTACATTTCCTGGAGAAGATGTTACAAATACTACGGTATATCTAAGAAATAATTATCCATTCTTTTCTTGACTGTCCATAATTATTCTGGTTGTGTATTTTGGACTGGAGCAGGGCACAGGAGAGCATGAGAGATGAGATGTTTCTTATTTCTTTCTGCTGACTACCAGCTGTGGGATCAATTGCAAGGAAAGAGCCTCCCTGAATGGCCCCAGGCTCTTCTGCACGCATGGACAGGAGTGGGCATTTGCTTATGTTTCTGTGTCTATCAGCACCCTCAGAGAGGTCAAACATCAATGCACAACCACAATTTTCTTCCTCGTGGTCTGCTCTTTGGACAATGCAATGTTATATTTGATTTACACAGAAGCCCGTGGCTCAAGCTGAGCCCCGTTCACCTGAGCTAGCTCCCAAAGCCGGCAGAGATGCCCACTATATCACACTGTGTGACAGAGGAGGAGGCAAGGCAGAGAAACAATAACCACCTGATTGAGATGCCATTAGGGACTGGAATTGCTACTAATTTTAGTCTCTTCTCTATTTCCTGAAGTTTAACTTCCCTTTAATCTTTAATTATTTACCATAGCTTTGAAAACTAAAACAAGGAAAAGCAGAAGCAATGAAGCTGCTGTGCTATTTGCAAAGCCGAACCCGCTGCAGCGAGATCGATGTGATACAACTCCGGCCAAATCAAACTGCAGGGAGCGACTCGTCCCTTGGGAGAGCTCCTCTCCTCCGAACTGGCCAACCAGCCAGCGACAGCCTTTGCAGCGAGCCGCAGTACATGGTGGGCTCATCCTCGCTAAGATGTTCTTCCTGGGAAGGATGTGGGGGTTGGTTTGTGCCAGATTCTCGTGTCACCTATAATGACTTAATTACAATGATATTGTTTCTATACAGCAGTATCTATTTTCAGATAATCTGATCTGCCTATTATTTGGACTGTGTACATGATAGCCACGTTTGCAGTGATATTTTTCCATATACATTGTTATGGCTCTGAATCACAGCACAATAAAACTAAAGAGCTATGCAACATTGGCTTACCTGCTCCATGTCTTTTTATACTCCGTTGATAGGTCACCATAACTAAATTGTACTGTGTGAAATACCATAGCAGTTCACTACCCCTCTGTCATTGCAGATAGGGCAATATCATTCCATCTCAGTTAAAAAAAAAAAAAACAAAACAAAAACAAAACCACCTGAAAATCTTAAAGTAACACTGAATATTTAAACCTCCCCAGCAATTGAAGACAGGTGTCTAATTAGGTCCATGTACTCTTTACTGCTGTTACTTTGCTTTGGGACAGACTGAGTGCATGACAACCTGAATCAGAAATTGCTGCTCATCCTTTTGATCTCTATTGCTGTTATTTTTGTTACTTGGCATAGCCATAGCACTCTAGGCTGTATCTTAACAGCTCAAATACAGTAATCTTTTAGAAGATACTATACTAACCCTGTAAAATGCCTTATCTTCCAGTCTGGTCCCTGATCATCCACAGTAAACATACATTAAAGTTCCACACTTTTGGAGCAAACCTAGAGGTGGTATTTCCTTCCAGAGATCACTCTGTACAAGGAATATCATCAAGATTGCTTTACAGAGCCTACCAACACCTCCAGCAAGCTCTGGGCCTTTGAATATTTCCACAACCTCATTGTCACTCTGGAAAAAAACCAAACCAAAACAAAACACAACCAACAACGAAAAACCCCACATCTCAGCATCATTTCTGCAGGCATTTTGAAGTGAAAAGGCACAGACAATAATTATGAGGGACCCAAGGAAGATCAGGGCCAAACGCTACCCAGCGCAAGCAAGCGGAAGGGGGGTTGTCCTGCACCTCTTGCTCTGGGGGTCAGGGCTGGCTCCCTCAGGACCCCATCCCAGATTTGTAGACACAGCCTCGGCAGGTCTCTTGCAGCTGGCACTACAAATGGTAGTTACTAGGATGAGAGTTCACTCGTATGATTTAGTTAACAGTGGTTTAGAAATATGCAAATACCATGGAGTACAGTCAAGGAATGTGGATGAAAGCTCCATCCGCAAATACAAAGTCTGGCTCCCTGCAACAGGCTTCGGATAAATACAAATGAACTCTACTGGTTAAAACTGAATATCTTGATGTTTACACAGAACTATCTATCAAGAAAAAAATTATAATAATCACTGACAAAGAAAATCCTTAATAATAAGAAAGGATTGTTTCCTGGTACTAGGCTACTAACAGATCAGTTCATTGGATTTTGATCCTGAAAATTTGTTTTATTTTATGCTGTTTCTGTAGAACTTCTGGTAATATGATTATCTTTATATTTTGTTACAGAAGACATTTGTGTATAAACTAATAGTACTTAGTGGAAGGTTTGGGACTGATCAAAGTGATAAAATCGATTTGAATTTAATTTGTAAAGATCCATCTTTACACCTCACTAATAGGAAGGAATAAAATGAAATCAAAAAACCCAGGAGTCAATATGGTAGTCCGTTTTAGATGTTTGTTCTATTCTGCCCTTGCAGAAGAACCACTTGGAAAGAAGTGGTCAGAAAGTTTTTACTGTATTGAATATTACTATCAATAAAGCAGACCACATTTTGATATGTGGATTGAACTACTGAATCACCTTAAGTGATATGAGGTCTTGTGATTTGAAAGCAGACTTTAACACCTTCTTGTATAAGACCATTTTGTTAGTACTCTTCAATCCTTTCAAAATAATACATGAAAGGCACATTTTTTACATAGTTACATGCAATCTTAGTACTAAAAACTTTTTTAATATTTCTCAATGACCTAAAATTACCAAGAATCATGGGAAAACACCAACAAATTCAAAAAGCCGTTTCTAATATCTTTTATAAAAGGTAGTAGCTTCCCTGCCCCTCTAGAAGCAGTTGGATTTTGGTATTCTTCTGGAACAGGATCTCATTTGCTAGACTGATTTACTGCATATGCTATTAAGTTAGAATACTTTTAAGCTGACATTTCTAATTGTTTTAGCTCTATTTATTCAAAGGTGTTTAACATCAAGAGTAGTTTCTGAACAGGTCCTTTAGAGCTCTCTTACAGATGAGAATTTGCTCTCCTAAAGTAAAAATAAACAGATATCAGAACTTCTCTTAGAAACTTAAGTGTTCAGAATTAACCTTTTGTTCTAGAAGAAACAGGTCATAGAAATGACTAGATTGTAGCCAGCCTCTTGCTAATAAAAGGGAAAAAGGAGGACATTTGTTCTGTGTTGAATGAACAGCTCTCCTCCCCAACGGAGCACAAAGTCAACGTTGGCAGAGCCATGACCGTCCCCCTCTTGTAGTGAGAGGCACAGAAAACAGTCCACAGTGAGATTTAGTCCATCTCACTTCAGCGACTCTTGCTATAAATATAATCAGCATTCAAACTGTGCCAGAAGAATTAAAGAAAAAAGGAAGGTGTGGGAATCACTACGTGGGCACTCAGGAGTGATCAGCATCTCCAGCAAGGCCAAATAGTCTCCTGCGAAATATGATCATGTTTATGCCCTATAAAGGGTTAAAAATACATAATAAGTCCTCAGACGGGGCTTTTATATCATCCAGCATTTCTTCTGCTTCCCATTCCTTCTCTAACAGCCTTATCAGTGTTACCCTGCATTTTACCTGCTTTAAGTCCAAGCTATTTCCTTCTCATCTAATTTCTTGAAACTTGGGTAAGGCTTTTTTGTCTATACATCTTTCAGTATAGATGAGATCTCTATTAAATTGGTCTACACAGGCCCGGAGCAGCAGCAGTAACACAATCTACATTGCTTAGTTGCAGTACCCGAGTAACAAACAAATATATTCTTTCTAATTTTTGTACCAATAAGTATTTGCACTTTCAAGAAAACCTTCATTTTTATTGCAACTCCAGTTCTCATTAAACACAGTTTTGCAAAACATAACATGTTAAGATAGTTAACTTCAGGTCAGTTTTTCAGTTCATTTTACTTAGTAGTAAAAATCTTATGGCCAAATCTACCTGTTGATTGATATAAGTGAGATTTCTCTTTAAGTCAATAATAGCCCTAAGCAGGAATCAGTGGCTCTTTGCTGTTATTTATACGTAGTTTCATTGAACTAAACTGGTGTTCACAGTTTAGCCTTTCAGAATTTATAATTTTATTTTTTCTTTTTAAGGATTGTCTTTCTTAACTCTGTTAGAATCTACTTCAAACTAAATCAGACCAGAAAAGCATACAAGTGAATGATAATCATAATTCAGTGTTTACTGCTTCATACGTTGATCTCACCTTCTAGCAGCAAAATTTCTTATATACTCTTAAATTAGTTTTCAGTGGCATAGCAACAACCAATATGCAAGTAATAATAAAAGGACTTCCATTAAAGGGAGCGCTGAATTTATGATCTGCCCAGCAGAAATCTATCAATTTTGATCAGGTCCTAGGCACAGTTACTAATATCATTCCACACTATGTTGCACAGTTTCTCACCAAGTTTGTAAATTGCCTCATAAGACAATATAATATTGAAGGAAATAAAGAGAGCTAAATCATTTAATAGATTATTTATTCATCACTTAAGAATGTGCATTTTGATTGGCAAAAAATATAACTAAAAGCAAATATTGCCAACTTTGTCTCACTGATTAATTCTGCATCTTTTTTGGTATATTGTTATTACTCTACCTCAAAATCCTAAAATTAGAACTGTAGAAGAATAACTGGACATGGAAGGTCATGCCTGTATGCTTCAGTTTCCTGTAAAATTCTTTGTTTCAGGGATATTCCTCCCCTTTTTCTGGTCTAGATGACAGCAATCCACAAGACAGATTCCTTTTTTTTTTTTTTTTAAAGATTACAGTCTGATTTCACTTATTCCTGATTTAAAAAAATAATCATCATTCATTATGATGAATAATGATCCATGATTAAAAAACTCCAAAATAGTATGAAATATTTTCTATGACAAACATAATGGCATAAGAGCTCTAAGTGAGATCTTCTGACTTGCAAAAGCAATCAGGAGCTCTTGACTTCTATCTTAAATCTTCTGCAGATGGCAAGCATAGTTCTATAAAGCTCATTTAGCAAAATTCTTAAGGAAGGGTTATCCTTTGTGAAGACTCAAGGAGACAAGAGAGACTGTAAAGGAGATGACCTTGGACATTTAGGGCTCCTTCACTGATGGCGTCAGCTTGGATCCCAGCCCTGCTCTGGCCAAATGTTCTTTCAGTTCTTCACTTGCTTGGCCACCACCTGCTCACTAATTGAACTCCTGAAGCCTGTCAGGACTAGAGCAGATGTAAGAACACACAGAAACAGGTGTAGAAATGTCTGGAGGAAACTTTAGAGACAAGACCTGAAGCATTTCCGAGCTGCAGGCATTTCTCACATTGCTGGAGTCTCAGGTGAAAAGCAGCACCCTGAAGAAGTTACTGCCCATGTTTAGGAACCAAAGTACTCAGATACATGCCCACATCTCCATGCTGAGAGTGAGGGCAATAAGTTTTGCAGAAAAATCCCCCTCCCAAAGTGTGCATTTTCCATCTTGAAAAGGTTGAACCTCAATTTTACTGCATGTTTAAAATACTTCAAAGAAACCTTCATAGTGTAGTAAATACTTCCAAGTCTATACCCAGAACAACTCTTTGCTCTTAAAAGCCACTAGGGATTTGAAAATTCTGGTGTATATCTTGGTCTCACAGACTACTCAATCTTAAATCCTATCTGGGTTACTAGTAGCAAGTGTAATAAAAATTTTAAAAAAGGGTGCAAAAAACCTAATGGTGAACAACCTGCCCTCGGGGAAGTTTCTTACCTACTCCTGTCAGTTTACATCCTAAAAACATGATTTCTCTTATGCGTTCTGATTTTCTGTAATAAATCTTGATCTTCTCATTATCCACATGAATATCATCTAATCCCCTTTTTATCCGTCTAAGCTCTTGATCTTAAAGTTATCTGATGATAAAAAGCTCTGACGGTTAATTGCGCATTGTGTGGGGTAACTATTTCAGTTCATTCAAAGTGTGTTACCTTTCCATTAAGCTATGTGTTCCCATCTGAAAGGATAAGCAGGAGCATCTGATAAACCTGCCTCACAGTATTAATTGTTTTGTAGGGCTCCGCTATTCCTCTGGGTTTTTTGTTGTGGTTGGGTTTTTTGTTTTGTTTTGTTTTTTAATTATCCAAACCATACTATTCCCCACTTTCTTCTCAGACATTTCCTATACCAGTATTCTTTAAATGTCATTTTTGCCACGAGATCTTCCTGAAGCAGAGTGCCAAAAACTAAGTAAATCAACGCATGCACATGAAGAATGTAACGTGCGATAACTTTTGCAGTATCTTGAACAACTTCTATAAAGTTAGTGTCATATTTCGGAAGGCAGGCACTGTAAGCATCATGTTCACCAAGCCATGATCTTGCTCCAAACCTCAGAGCCACTATCCTTCTCCTTTCTTCTTCTATATATTGCAAATGGAGTTTGGTACCTCTCCAGAACATCCTACTGGAGAGGTGCTCAAATGACTGGCTGTGTACACACTGGGTTTCAGTTTTAATACTAAAAAAATTATAGTGCTTAAAATTACAAATCCTCAAACAGTATAAAGCAATTGAGCCGCAGAAGAGGTAAGCACTGCATTAATTTACCACAGTAGAATAAAAACTTGATAATTTATACAATTGTGTTATTGCATTTTGTATAATCAAAATGCAAAGTGATTGACTCCTACAAATAATATATGTAGGAAATTTATAACATGGCATAACTGTCCAATAAAATAAATTATCTCCATCTTTCCTTTTTAGTAATAGCATAAGCAAGGTGATTTTACCATGTTATGTTATAACGTTGATGAAAATTTTTTCATATTATTACTCATAAATGGGCTGAAAGTCTTGATCCTTCCATTCCGAGTTTACTTCAGGACAATAGCATTCTTGTGGTGATATATCCTTTACCATTGCTGTTCTAATAATGTACTAGTGGAAAAAGAAACAGCCTGAAAAAGATGTGTCCACGAGCGCATTACAGAGTGTGTCCAGGAGCACGTTACAGCAGAAAGAGCATACTAAGTACCACATCAAGTGGACCATGGACCACTATAAACTCCTACTTTCCGCACTTTGTGGTCTAGCTGTTGTGAAGAAAAAGCCATTGCAGGCAGAGAAGGAACCTACAGCGTTACAGCAAAGGAAGAACATATATTACAGGATTTAACAGTCAATATCTATTTGGTCCTGAATCGTGGAAGTCTGGCAAGGTAAAAATAAGGCAGAGAAACAAACTGTTTTACCAAACAGTTTTCTTTTATGGCCTGTCTTAGTGTAGGTTTTCCTGCTGCCATTCTTTCTCAGTAAATTTTTACCCTTTAATGGGAGGCATTCTTTATTTTTACTAATAGGGAAGTAATTAATCTGGAAACCAGATTAATCAGTTCAAGTATTTTAGTAGATACACACACTGTAATTTCAAGCTTTGCTAGTACTCTATACACATTTCAGTATAACTGTACCTGCTGAGAGAACATACACAGGAGGTTGTGCAGCTAGCTTGTAAATAGTTACATAAGCAGAAAACGATCTTAAGTTGTTCAAATGCTTAAACTATTTAAGGGCCAAGGTAAAGGAGGGAGAGGGAAAAAAAAAAAAGAAATGGTATATGAAACTATCAGAACTTGATAGCCAGCATGGAAGTCCTGCTCATCCTGTCCCTGGAGAGTTGCAACAGCCCAATCAAGGCCACTGCGCTGTTCAGCCCCAAACATGCCGTCTTGCTCAGCACTTTCCATGGTCCACAGGTGGCTCCTGCCCACAGGACATGGCAGTCTGGGGCCTTGCTCCAAGGTACCTAACCCTGGCAGGTATCAAGGCACCCTCTGTCCAGGGTAGTCTGGTCTCCTTGGCAGGCACTGTCATTAGGTAGACAGAAGAACTACCACATCTCTTTGGGGTATAAGTTGTATAGCATAAAATTATCCCTATTTATTTGCTTTAAAAAAAAAAACTTAAGATTAATTACTTGTTTAAAATGAACAACTAAACACGTGGTTTGTGATGTGGTGTGGGTGTGATTAGGCATGTATATTTTCAATGAAGATATGTCCGAGACAACAGACAAGCCATTCCCTGTTGGCTAGAAACATATTTCACCTTCTCTTCTAGGGTAAGTCCCAGTGGTTCCTGCAGTGAATGATTGCATGTGCCTTGTAAAACATGTAGCAAAACACATACAGATAGTCTGTTCTGTCCATCAAGATGTGCCTGTGGAATAATAAAGACCTAAAGACTGTAGCTAGGGTTGGCAGACTCCAAAATCCAGACTTTTGAAGTAATTGGGATCATCTCCTTTTTGGATTCACCTTGTATAAGCAAATATAACTGAAGGATGAAGATACCCAAGACCTATCTGCACGAACTTAGCTTCTCAGACCTGCGATCCATTCTCAATTTAACAAGGCAATTAAGAAAATTATCAAAGTTATACCATGCTTCAGTGTCTAGAAGGTATAAACCCAAAGGGATAAACAGCAGTACAAGGGATTTTGTACTGCCTAAGAGATTATCGAGGCATTAGTAATTGATGGCCTGAAAGAAAAGAGACTACACTCCCTGATTTCACACAACAATATTTTCTTTCCAAGACAGAAGAGTCAGAAATTACATTCAAAACCCCCAGGGAAGGTGGTACGTTTCCCCCCGCAGTTCTTTCACTGCAGCTACTCGAATTGTGTATCATTTCAGCTCCACTGACCCCAAGTCCTACAGCACATATTACTTCTTGTGAAAGACAGTTTTAAAATATGAGATAAGGAAGTCAGTTGTATGCCAAGAACATCCTCAGCTTCTGATGTTGCGGGCAATAGCATCGTGCAGTTGCCTATCATAGCTTCAGCAGAGATCTTGGACTCACTGGTGCAGAATCTTTCAATAAATGAGGATTAAATTACTATATTAATTTATTTAATTCTTTTATAGGTTTTTAAACGCTCTGACTTTCAATACTTACCTGTCCAACCTTATTCTTACTCTCTAGCAGTTAGATACGTTCACCTTGCATCCAGTTTTTATGCTTTTTGACTAGTTAGTCTCTAATACCTGTATAATCAATATTTAAATTTAAGTGAAATGCTGCAATATACTGCTAATGCTCAAGAAACTGATACATTTGATACGTTAGCATAAATTGATATATTAGTGGGAAGTTAAAGAGAGAATATCCTCACTTTTCTAGATTATAACTTTCCTGAATATTAAAAGAACAGACGACCTGGAAAAATGTGCTCATCTCTTGCCATTTATCTTTTCAGCGTATATGGCAGGCATGCAGTTCCCATGCTAAAGCAAACTGGGAGCACATGAAAGTTATCTAAATGTGACTAACAGACCAGAAGTATTATCTAGTAGCTCTTAAAAGAATAAAAATACTTCTAAAATATTATTCAATGGGCCTACAAGAAAAGAAAAAGAAGTAATATCATTTGTTTCCCTGCATTTTCATTCACATTGGTTTAAAATTATGTCTGAAAGGGCTTTTTTCCACTGCCCCCTTGAAGACATTAGTATACAGAATAACCACAGCTTGTCTCTCTGGAGAGATTTGCAGGCATCAAACCCCTAGGTTTTCCCATATTCATCTATTACTCTTCTGGACCACCTTAAAACACAGGCTAAGTAGCTTTTCTCCTGGGACACACTTGAAAAGCTTCCCGTACTATTTTCACCTGCTCAGAAAAAGATGCATTCATTCATTCAAGAAGTCGCAACCATTTTTATGTTCTGAAGGTGGTCACATGGGACAAGAGTAATTTATATTTCAATTATTTAGTTCACCTATTCAGCTTCCTTGGATGATACATTCGAGAGGGAACAGAGGAAGAGAACATAAAGTTATGTGCCTTTCCTTTTCCTGAATTTGAAAGAAAAACAATAGAAATTTAGAGCCTGAGGAATTGAGAACATGAATAAGTTGCTACAATATAAGTAAGGAAAAGAACCCCAAAACCAAAATTTATAGCAACTAATCCACAACGAGTCCATACACTTTCCTATGACAAATAAGAAGTATTTATCCTCTCTAACTATTCAGTCTTTCTGCATTTCTATTGTGTATATTTGCTGAAAAGTGGGTCTTGCAGAGTGTTTGGTGTCCAGGGACTGCCACATGGGACAGCGTGGGCACAGCGACGTGGAGCCACGGGGATGAACCTCCACAAGGAAGGAGCACAGACGATGAAGCACAATGTCAGTATTGTTGAGTCAGTACCTTTTGGTAATCATCTCAATTTTTCCAAGACAAACGTAATTGGAAAGGGTTTTTGTTCGTGGTGGATGGGTTTTGTTTGTTTTTAAATAAGTTTCCATGTCATGATTACAATGCAAACATTTGATGATGGCAAGACAACTTTTCCATGTATAAAGCCAGATACTTTATAGCTCAGTGTGTATTTTAGACTAAATGGTGGTTGCTACAGAAATTTAGTAGTGGAATAGGAAGCAGTAACAAAGTCCTTTACAAATCTGCCCCTGACTTGATGGGTAAGATCACTTAGCCCACAGGTCACCTCACTACAGTTACCAGTCCCTCCCTGAATTTGATCAAATTACAAGTTAATATTTTGTGTGTGGGGAAAGAAAAGAAAAAGCAAAAAAGGTATCTGAATTGAGCGTTTAAATAGTTAAACCTAGAGATTTCAGTTTAGCTTTTTAAAGTTGCCATCTCTAGCCACTTTAGAGTTAAGTTTGGTGATGTCTTGGAAAAGGTAGTATCTAACAAACTCTGAATTAAGCTGCACTGTATTTCTACTTCTTGTTAAGATTATAGCTCTGGCAGCTTTCATTGCTCATTCACTGCACTCACAGTGAGTCTTGGAGAATAGCCCATATATTGCACAGCGTAGATTGTACCAGAGCTGGTAATTACCCCTTCACACGTGGCAGCTCAAAGTTTTGAGAGGTATTAATTTAGTATAACGGTGTTCTACTGAAGGCCTTATATTCCTAATAAAGAGTGTGGTAAAAGACAGAATTTTGTTTAGCCAATATTTTCTCTTAACAGATCAAAACAGAAAACACACATTGTTGATTAGTTGGTAAGATTGTTTTTTTTTAAATTCTCTTTCACTGAGCACAGAAGTATAAAGAAAGCTACATTAATTCCTCCTGAAGAAAAAAATAAATAAGGCTTTTGGTTGGCTTAAGCACTATTACAAAATTATGTCTATTCCTTATAGGTGTTTGCTTGGTTATCCCATCATATACAGCACACCTGGTCCTCAGTTGGCATAAATAGGTCTGGCCAATTTAAGAAAACATCTGGTAGCCTGGATGTAAACAATACAAAACAGCCAACTATTATAAATGCAAGTTTCTCTTCAGAACAAGGTGTCTTCCAAACAAGAACTGCCTGGGGTAGACAGGAGCTCCCGGGATTGCTTACGGTACCCCAGCTGCAGCGGGTCCCGCTCATCGTCTACAAACAGAGCATGCGAGCTCCCCGCTGTGAGGGGGCTCGTTCTGCACAGTTCACCCTGTCCTCTTTGCAGATTAGGCACACAAGCAGCAGCCATGCCTCCAGCGTGCTTCATCAGAGCCTCTTTTCTTTGTTCTTTCCTAAGGAGTTGTGGTTTAAATGAGATAATTGGAATATCTTAATGCTACCCCTGCAGCCCGACTCAGAAAAAGAAGAGAAAAGGATGAACGTGTTTCCTTTCTCGCTGTGCAATCTCAAAGCAGCAGAGTTTCAGGGCCTTATGCCTTGACAAGGCAGAAATACGCATTTTATTGCTGAAGAATTTTCTTCAGGAATCAAACGCGGCATCTGCCTTGTCTGGCAATTACTTGTCACCTGTGCCAGCCTCATTCAATGCTGTTGTTATGCCCTTGTTTACTTAAAGACAAAAGTTTCACCATGAAGTCATTTAAGTCTATTTATAAGACTTAAGTATTGGTGGGTCTGACACAGGAAGAAGACAAATTAAATACCTTAAAAAAAAAAGGCAAGGGGGGATTTGATTTTTCAAAGCCTACCTTGAAAAAAACACTTCAAAAGCAATTTATGTGTTAAAACAGATTTCTAACATCAGTACTCCAACACACATACATTATAAACACAATAGTTTTAGAAAGTCAAAGCTTTGCAATAGCTGCAAAGCCAACTAAAACAAAAAACTTTTGTCCTTAAAAATAACTGTATTAGTGAGTTATTTACACTCTTTTTAGCAGAAGTAGAAAAGAGTAAGTTACAGACTTCAAATTTTCTTTTAGTTCCCATAAGCCGTATTGAGCCAAGTAGTGTCTTCGTAACAAAACTTACCTGTTGTACGCTGGGAGAAGAAAGAGAAGTAAGACTTCCTCTCTTGGTTCCAGCAGTTGGATGGGCTGGAGAGGCAAAAGTGGGGGGAACAGACACAACCCCACAAATATTCGGGTTCCTCATTCATAGCAGAAGGCACTCTCTTCTCTAAGGCAGATGCAGAAGGAAGGAAAGGCCCAAAACCAAACCACATCCCAAAGCTGCGGTGCTACCAGAAGAAGAAAAGCTAAACCCCCTTCTCTTTCTGCTTTTATAAAACCCAGCAGCTGCTTCCACCTGAGTGTTTTCCCTCCTCTAACGATTCTCAGCTGCCCAGGAATGAAGTCGTTGCATTTGCTTCGTTAAGACTAACTACGAACCCTTAGGTTGATGGCAAGGAGTGCTCATCTGCTCTGGGTTACCACCAGGACTGCCGGTGGTAGTGGGCAGGGCTCTGCTGCCTGCGTGGTGCAGGTCACCCGCTGCTCCGCAGGCTCTGGGGTCCCTGGGGTAAAGCAGGACACAGAGCAAACTAAAGCCGTGCAACTAGACTCTACCAGCTGGCTGGTCAGCTTCTAAGTATCCAAAAACATCAGAACATAACCGTCCTGGAGCCTGACATCCTTGGCAAAGAGCTGCTTTCATCGGTGCCAGTAACCCCAGTTTTCCACCCATTATGTTGAATGCCCAGGGTAGGAAGAGCAGTGACCCGCAGACAGATTTGCCTTTTGTGTAGATTTTGACGTGAGAAGCAACAAATATGTAACATTTGCAGCCCAAAAACTGTAAAAGCCAAGTGTTTTCTTTGCCACAGCCAGCAGAACATATTTCCCCCTTAATTAAGTTCTCGGACCTAGCCTGATTTCACATCAGAAAAGTGATGTTTGCAAACGGAGCAAATGGATCAGCTGGCACCTCACGTTACAGCACACCGTGGGCTGAGCGCCAGTTTGGCAACAGTCCCCAGGATTTCCACATCCCCCGGTCACACGTTCAGCCGCAGAAATGATGATTTAAGCAAGGGGGAAAATAAAGGGTAGCGTTTTGTTCCCAAATGTGTTATTTCAGCAGGTTCAGTGAAGGCTTGTTGAAGTTAGGGATGGCTGGAGAACACGTGTCAAGAGAACATCTACAGACTCAGATCTGCTCCTTCCAAGATAAATGACAATAAAGAAAGTATGAACCTCAGTTTTGTTTTATTTATTTTGCTTTATTCAAATTCCACAGTTTTCAGAGTTTTCTGAGCAGCATTCAAATCTCTGCACGTCACATAGCGTGCAAGATTTTCAGTACCTGGTGGTATCAAAGACATACAGGATGGATCTCATTCGAAGGAAATGGATGGACATTTTCTAATTTCTGGTGCTTTCGTTTTCAGCCCTTCAGCTGGCCATACCGAGTACGCAGGTTTTGCAAACTAGTTTGCTTTGAGGTGCTTCAACTTGGACATGTGGAAAAGGGAGCCACTCAAATTCAACAAGTGCTTTGGAAAACAGAGGCAAGGAGGGGTTTACGGTATAAGTTGCTCTTGCTGATTTTTGAATGTTTTTCTTTTTTTCTGAGTCCCAGCCTTTGAGAGAAGTTTGGGCAGAGTCACAGGAGTTAAACCCAAGAATAAAATGTATAGCTCCAAACCAGGCACATTTTTGTATGTGCGCTGGGGGCTGTTTGTATTTACTCTGGAATCTTTGTTTCGTGATCTAGATATATTCTAGGTGCCATGACGAGTTTCTGAAGACATTTGAGTTAAACACCGGATTACTGAGTTTCACGTCATTACCACACAAATCATGACCTTCAGCTTAATTGAGTTTTACAAAGCTTGATAGCATCAGCTGTATGATGCATTCGAACAATTTTTGTCATGCACTCTTCTTTTCGTAGAGAATGAGCCGACCTGTAAATAACTGTTTGTTGAAATCTCCACCCAGGGGATGTCTAGTGAGATTATTCACATTCCCTTAGCAACTGTGCTGCTGGTGTGGGTTTGGGGAGTTTTGGTAAATGAAAGTATGCGGATTTTGATGTCCACACAGCCATCCTATTGAAGCAGGATACCATCTTCTTCTACTGGAAACACTACGTTTATTTTGCTAAATAATATAGCTTAGATACTGCATTATATTTTTAGACACAGTAGATGATAGCATAAATATAAAAGCAGCCACAGTCACCTGCTCTTTTGCTTTGAAAAGTGATTTTTTTGTTGTCTATTGAAGTGGGATACCATCTTCTTTACTGGAAACACTACCTTTATTTTGCTAAATAATATAGCTTAGATACTGCATTATATTTTTAGACACAGTAGATGATAGCATAAATATAAAAGCAGCCACAGTCACCTGCTCTTTTGCTTTGAAAAGTGATTTTTTTGTTGTTGTTTTGATGAGCAAAACGTAGAGTTAGACAAAAAGTGTCACAGAATAATCCTCCCATATTACAAATGTCACTGGAAGATAGAAATTAATGGAAACGACAGTGGTGGTGGTTTTTTTCTTTTCTTTTTTTTAACAAAATAGAGTGATTTCTTTTAACAATATTCAGACCTCTCCTTGGAAAAACTGCAATGCGGCCTCTACTCTCCCGCTTGTGTTGCCACTTTTGTTGTCATTAATGTATTAGTGGATGCAAAAGTGAGCAGATGCACACATGCATGCAGTGAACTGTACAGTCAAGCTTCTAAAGGATTGCTCCTCCGAAGAATGGTTAAACATTTATTTAAGCCGAGAGGTCAACAGGTTCTGTGAGGACTGCAGAGCACTGAAGTGACCAAATCAGCTTCCGTGTGCCACAGGAACATCTTGCACACTAATTTCATTTTACATCGGTAGCAGCAACAATATATTTAAAGTGCAGTGTGGAAGCTGGAAACAAGTCATTTCCTATGCAGAGTGCGTTGGATTGTTCTTCAACAATATCCTGAATAAATCTACCAGAAACTGTTCCGTTGTAGCGCATAAAACCTGTGGGAATATTGTGTTTCGGTGCAGGCAGGTTGCAGAGGGTGGTGGTGGTTCAGGAGCAACCTGGGCTGCAGCCGCCCGCGCTGGGACGAGTTGGTGGGACCAGGGGTTCCCAAGGCGTGGGGCGGAGGGGGATGGAGGTCAGAGTGCTCCAGCAAGGCAAGAGGCTGGAGGCTGCCCGAGGTTTCGTCAAGCCGGACAAATTGGACGAGCGACATCTTGACATCTCCAGCCGCCTAGTACACATCATGTTCTGCAATATTTTCCCGGGAGCCGATCGCAGCAGCAGGGTTTACTGCTCTTATAAACCGAACAACAATGCCTTTTTGTGATCTGCAGGAGACCGTTTGCATTCCCTATTGCATTTCACATCTCATCGTATCACTTTTGCCTTTCTTCCATCCACCGGCATCTTTCTTATCCCTGTCCTTTTAAGAAATCAAATGGTACTTTCTGAACTTCACTATTTCCTTCAGTCACAATACTTTTCAGGTAGCAAGTGCAAAGAAATCTCTTTACTGGGGTTAAAAAGCAGCAACAGTGATTGACCCTGCTTCTGCGCTAAGGTGCACCATTTCTTTAAAGTTGAGGCTGTGAGTGTGTGGCAAATGGTTTCTGTTTTGTTTGGGGAGCAAAGCAGGTAATAAAAATAGCTCTGTACAAAGCTAAGCTATATATATTTGCTAAGCTATGTACCAAGCTGTACATACTTTATGTGCTGCTGCTCTACAATTAGTAATTAAAGTTCATTCATTCACTGCATTTTTCTTTTCCTACTGTATTCTCATTTTGTTGTAACGTGCTGTCTACACTCTTCCTGAAATATCATTTCTGTTTACCTAAAACTTCAAATCTATTGTACTAATACACTCATCTCTGTGTTATCTCTCTCATCAATTCTTAATTGCTGCTGCCTTTGTCAGTCTATTTTTCCTGTGCTACTATTTTCCGTGTAATTACCTCCACATTTGGACGTAACTCTTCCACTTCTTATCACTTATTATGAGCATACAAACAGCAGAACAGTTCTTCTTCCACAGCTGTGTTAATCTGGCACCTTCAGGGAGATTTGGGCCCATTTGGAAAAATCTCAAGTTTAAAAAGAAAAAAGTACATGTGTTTTTAATTTTCATTACTCAGTTGTTGTAGATAAACAGCAATTTTTCAAAAGGATTATTTCAGAGAGTAGTAAAAAGGGAAAATTTTGGTCTCATTCTTCACGTTATATTGTGTTGCAGCAGCACCACGCTACAGAGACGGATTGTGCCGGGAACACTGCGTGTGCCAGGCAGTTGCAGCTGGAGGGCAGGGACCAAGGGAAGCTAACCTTCTCTTTTGGGATCATTCCGTCTACCAAAGCTCCTCAGGTCTCCACTTGTTGATATACTTCTGCACAGCCAAAAAGTAAAATTAAGAACTGTGTCGTGGTTTAACCTGGCAGGCAGCCAAATACCACGCAGCCACTTGCCCCCCCCCGCCCCCAGTGGGACGGGGAGAGAATCGGAAGGGTAAGAGTGAGAAAAACCCGTGAGTTGAGATAAAGACAATTTAATAAAACAGAAAAGGGAGAATAATAATGATAATGATAAAATATACAAAATAAGTGATGCACAATGCAATTGCTCACCACCCGCGCTGACCGGCGATCGGTACTTCCTGGATCACGCCTACCATTCATATACTGAGCATGACATCACATGGTATGGAATACCCCATTGGCCAGCTGGGCTGGCTGTCCTGATGATGTTCCATCCCATCTTGTGTACCTAGCTCAGTCAGTAGGCATGGGAGCTGTCCTTGGACTAGGAGGGCACTTAGCAACAACTGAAAACATCAGTGTGTTATCAACATTCTCCTCATACTAAATCCAAAACACAGCACTAGCAAGAAATGTAACCCCACCCCAGCCGAAACCAGGACAAGCTGCCACCATGCTTCACCCATCAGAACAGCACCGTGTGACCTGTATTTTGTTATGCTCATCCTTCTGCTCAAGGCAGGGAATGTTTCTGGATCTGACCAGGTGGCTCAAGACCAGGTCTTGAAACACCTCAGGGGATGGAGCCGGCAGAGCCCTTGGGGCAGCCTGGCCCGGAGGCTCTGCCCACTCCTACACAGGGAAGGGACAGTCCAAACTTTCCAAACACTGTTTCTTCAAGAGGAAAGGAGAACAAGCAATAAGAAACAAGAACAATCTCTTATTCACTGTTTGCACTGGTAACTCCAAAATGAAGGATTAGCTCCCAGGACGTTTGGACTATCAGTGCTTTGAAAAATATTATTTTTAGCCCTGAAGCCTGGTTTTAGGCAGAATTTACACACCTAAATCTACCAGCCAAATCCTGAAAATCTCTGCTCAGCTGCATTAGCATGAAAACAACAAAATTATTCCGGAGTCTGTATACTTTGTAGGGAAGGGGCTATTTGCCCCTCTTGGATGGGAGTTAGGTGCTGGCAGAGCGGGCAGGCAGTGGGGTCAGCTCCTTTCTCTGCCCAAACCCTTGTCTCCCACCTTGCTGAAAGCAAGGAGTCACCTCCTCCTTTGGATCCAGCCCTAAATATCCAGCCTTAGAACCCCCCATGTGGAAACCGGCGATCACAAACCAAAGCGTTAGTCTAAGATTCCCACAGTACAATTAGATTTATTGCACCAACTTGCCGATATTGTTATCTGCATTTAACCTTCACTTCTCTCGTAACCGTAATTCTCCAGGCAGGACATTTCTAACAGGAGCTTCATTGTCATTCTCCATCAGTATTACAATAAACAGGCCTCCCTAATCAGCATTCCCTCGGTGCCGAGCCCAAAAGCAATTTGCCTGAGAAGATGTGATGAAACCAGAAGAGATCAATACCAAAAAGTTTTCACAAACTCAGTCTGGCAAGGTTAGCATGGATAATATTGATAGATAAAGATCTAGCTCTGTCGCACGTGACAACGGGATGAAAATAAGAGTGTGTAATAATGTGGTACTTTAAGTTTTATAGCTGTGGACTTTAAAAATGTATAGGAATCTGTTGTATTTTCCCTAATAAAAATAATACCAATAAGGATAAAAATGTACTACAGTTCTTACAGGTTTTAAGGATAAATTATAAAAATTACGAAATGTCTACTGTACTTTTTCATGCGTAACCACTGCCCTGCTAAATAAATGCACCTTTGGAAATACTCCTCTTTAAAGGTAATTTCAGCTTTTGGACTGGCAATGAGAGGCAGGAAGGGAGCAGAGGCCGGGTTGGGGGGGGAGAAGGAGCTTATGGGACATCAGGAACCAGAGGGCTGCTCTGGGCTCCTTCCACACCATCGCAGCACCCAACGGCCACGTTGCCGCTCCGCCGGGGAAGATGGCTTATAAGTGTGTAGTATTTAAGTAACTTCTGGAATTAATTTCATTTGCTTTACAAGCTGTGAGTTTAATAGCAAATGTAGATGAAGAATTCCACATTGTAAAAACAGGCAGCTATTTTTTTAATATATATATTGGAAATAAAATTTCTCAGATACCACTACAAGTCTTAAAAATTTCTATTACACCCTTACATCTTCTCTTACTTGAGGGATTTTTTTATAAAAGAAATAATTTGTAGTATGGAAAGACTCAAGACTAGTCACATGTTGCCCTTCATCTTCACATCAGTAATATAAGAATTAAATCATCATGAACAGGAAGGAGAGAAGAGAAATAGCCCTGAGGAAGCTATTTTCTTAATATCTCTTTCCTCTTTTATTAGTCGATACACGATACTAATTCTGATTTATTTCTAGCAATATTAGCAAGTTATAGTTTTATTTGTTTTTTAATTTTATATTTCAATGATAAAAGAGAGCACAAAGTAAAATAAAGAAAGATAATGATCACCAGCACCTTTTCTTCATAGCACCGAGAAATTGCTCACGTGGCACAAACCTGTGTCTACACTCTGTGCTTCCAAAGAGCCCATGTTAAAACTCTAAAAACCAGTTGCAGTTTGCAGAAATGGGATGAGGGTTTTTTCTTCAAGGCAAAAGTTGGGTGCAAACTGATTACGATCATTTGTTTCTAGAAAGATGTACGATTTATCTGATAAGGTCATGTAGGTGATTTTTTTTGTTCGTTTAAAAAAAAAAATCCTTTCACCTTGTGATGAAAGAAATCCCTATGAAGATACTCTGGGAGAAACTTTTTTTTAATCTTCCTCTGGAAATGTCAGAGCAAAATCAAGTAAACAGCACGAGAACTACAGTCGGTGTGGTATGCATCTTCTAATAATACCCTGGCCCTGGTCCCCTCCTCCCAGATCTCAGGATAACTTCATTCTGCATATATATACATATAAATTCATATGCATTTGTGGGCAAGATCCTGGTTTCTCATATCAGAAGGATTTCAGGAAAATATTAGCAAATGTCGTGTATCAATTTTAGAAACTGGACCTTTGGGACTATGATCTGGATGTGACCTTAAAATGCTAGAATCCCTAAAATCCTGCATAGGGAAAGTGCTTCACGAGTAACCACTAATACTGTGCATTTACAGCTGTCGAGCTGACGCAGGACAAAACTGTTATGAAAATGGAGTTCTCATGTTTCAAGAGATTAAAGAAACAGAATGAAGGAAAGCAGACTAACCACTATAAAAAGCACTTGACAGTGTCCATCCTGTTTCATTTTTATATTTGTCTGAATGTTTTACAGACTCAATCGTATTTTGTGTGAGTGCGTTTAAATAGATTCAGCAAGTGTTCACAAATAAAAAGATGCATTTTCACTCCATAAACTTCAAAGATGACAAATTTACAAGAAGCCTTAATGTCATCACCCTTTCTGATAAGCCGCGAGAAAACACGTGTTTTTAAACTCTTGGGATTCGTACCGTATAAATCAGCACCGGAGAGAGAAACAGTGACAGCTCTTGCAGAAAGCATCGCCTGTCTGTTCCCAGTAATGAGGCTGAGCAGCAACTCCTCTGCGCTCTAAATATCTAAACAACAGCAGCGTGAACCTGGGTCTTTAAATTCTATTTTTTTGTACGTATCTGACCAGTATATAAATTTGATTTCATGCAAATATTTTGGAGTAGATTAGTTGATGGCAAAACAGAACTGGAATGCTAATGATTTTTGGCTGCATATACAGAAGATGAAAACTCATTCAATCCAAGGCAAAGTGTCAGTTTTAATAAAGTAATGTCACGCTATACCTCCCCCATAGCTGGCCTATACTGACATGAAAAATTATAATGGTGGAAATGCAGAACTTTGCAGATATAAATAACTTGAGACTATGTTATAAAATTTCCAACTGGGGCGGAGGAAAACTGTAAACATATATTAAGTAGCTGCAGTGAAGGATATTATTGCCACCTATTGACAACAGAACCACCTGAAATAATACAGCCTGTTTGCTTCTACCGAGTTGAAATTCCTCCCAACAGACTGTTCCTATTGGATTTGTATGGCAGGGGATCCAGGCATTGTGAATAGCATAAATGTCTGGATTTAATGAATATGACCCTATCTGAGGAAATTTAAAAGGAAAACAAACCAACCAACCCCCTTAGAGAGGTGGTCTAACAGCAATTCAACACCCTGTCGAACCAGGGCTGGCATTCACGGGCCAGAGCATTACTGCCACCGACACCCGGAGGGACGGAGCAGACGCAGAGGAGGAGGGGGACTGTTGTAAGTCCATGTAGTGATGGAGTGAACGTTGTCATCTGCTTGCAGGAGCAAGTGCGCTTCTCCTCTGGGACTTGTCCGCAGTGCTCCAGCTGGATGGCTGCCTGCAGAGTCCCACCGCTGCCCTGAGCTCCTTCCCTCGCTCTGAGGGTGGTCAGCTGGAGACAACACGAACACTTCCTAAAATTTCCTTAAAACACTGATTAGAAAAAGAACACAAATGCAAATCAAATAAAAAATAAGCAGCATTCAGCCATACAAGATCTAAAAATCTGGGTAATTACTTAGCCAGAAATGCTAGTCTTGTAATTAGGCTGATTTCAGCCAAACTGCCACAGGAATTGTCTCAGTGTGACAATCTCCCCTTCTTTTTTAGTGTCCTTTTAGCATTTCAAATATGAAACCCCCTCCTACCTCTTCTTGTCAGGGACTTAATTATATTATCAGGTACTTCAGTGTGATTCATTCTTGACAGCCCACTGATTTCTGATCTAATTTGGGTCAGACAGTGCAGATGGAGACCAGTATCCCACCCTATCTTATTGAGTGCCCAAATTCATTTGCTATTCAGTGGAAATCCAAGCCCAGAAACATCTATCTTTCACTTGCCTCTCAAAAATACACCCTCTGAACCATATGCACAACCTTCAGTATACAGCTTGATGAAAACAAAAACCTATAGAGGTCAGAACAGTTTTCTGCCAAAGAGTAATTTTCAGACTACCTTTGCTTAGGTATTAAAAGGTATTCATTATTATTTGGGTGTTATTTATGTGTTCCATTTTTAGAACAAGTTGAAATTATTGTTGTTTGGGTAATCTGTGTCATGGGAATGAATCTGAGTTAATGTAAATAACGTTCTGCTTCCTGGGGAAAGGTTGGATTCACTATTCAGTGTCTTGTGCAGTTGTGTTACTTGGTTTTTTTTTTTAATTTTTAAAAACATGACCTGAATATAAACAAATCTGGATGACAGTATCCAATCAAAAGAGGAACCACAGTTTTGAAGAGTGAATAGTTCTGGGGAGTTCATAATAAATTCATTTTCCTGAAATATTATTTAGCCAACAATAAAAAGAAATGAAGGTCCCAGCCAAATTTAGGAAAGATATTAATTATCTTAAGAAAAAAAAAAGTCCATTCAGAAATGCTATGATTTTTTGTTTTCCTTGAAATCATTACCAATGCAATGATCATGTTTGATATCATACACAACACAGGACATAACCCTTGTTGAGTGAGAATATTCTCTCTTAGAAAATGTGTTGCCTTGTACAAAACATTCACAGGGAGAAGAAACTCAAAACGATCCCCGCAAAATTACTCCACAGGTTAACCACCCCTGTTGTTAAAAAGTTGCATCTGCTGAGTATGATGGTGTCTGGATCAATTGCTCATTGATCAACCGCGTCGTATTTTTCTCCTCAGTCAGATCCTGCACTCTGTCCGTATGTCTGACACCAGGTTACTCACATGCCATAACTCCTCTGAAGTTCTTTTTCCCAGGACCGAGCTCTCCAGCCCAAGGCATCGGCCGCCTTCCTCTCCTCAGCTGCAGGACCGCCTTCAGCAATACCGAAGTCAGTGGCGTTTGAGCCCAGCTTACCAACCAACCCGGTGAAGTCCTCTCTGTTGTTTATAACCCCAAACAGCATTCACATCTTTCTCAGTATAAATTCTTTCTTATGGTTTGTTTGGCTTGCATTTTTTTCCAGCTTTGTAAATTTTTTAAAATACCAAGCTCTTGGACTTCATTCTGGTTTTGCATAATAAATACAATCAGCTCAAAATAACTTGTAAATTTAAGAGGGAACTTTTCATTTCCTTTGGTATACTTCATTCTGTATGCCAAGAAACACTCTGCTATTCAATTTGAAGACGCAGCATGTTTTGAGTTCAGACTTTTCTTTATCAGCTGTCTGAATTCAGTGGAATATGGGCAGAGTAATGTTCCCACCCTGCACCACTCGCTCTGAAGGCTCACGTGATGACGGAAGATGCATTGGCTTTTGGTTGTTTAGATTTCCATCTTTCCCAGCATGATTTCCTCTGGTGTAAAGAGAATATTCAGGCCATTCAGGGGTGGTCTGGGGACCTGTTGCACACAACGATTCTGGCTGTCTCTTGGAGGCCACTGATCCATAAGCATTGAAGATCGTTTACTCCTGAGATAGGAAAGAACTAATATTATAAAATGCCACTCTCTGTACTTTTTCTTCCCCTAATTGATTCATCTTAAATAGGTTCTCACTATTTATTTTATCATCCCAGCCATGCCAGCCTTCCTGCTAGGTCTCAGTAACATGAACTGGGTCTAATTTAGGCTTATAAATGAGTCATTCCAATTACCCTTCCTCATTACTCTCTCAACATAAGCTATTTGACTTTTTTTCCCCCTTTTCTGCTCCTTTGTTTGTTCATTTTGCTTTCCACTATCTTGATTTTCTGCAGAAATGGGTGCTCATTTATTCCTCCCTTTCCATTTATTCCCTTCTCTTATCATTACTTTAATGCTTCTCTGCCTAACCTTGCCTGGATGGTCCCTGGAGACCTTCAGCTTCTGTCTCAGCATGGCAGAGGTCACCTCTCCCACAATTTCCCTACCAAAGGTGTTGCAACACTTTCCAGACCGGGGACGGATCATGCAGATTTCCAAGTGTTTTTGCAATGCGATGCTGAGGTGCCAGCTAAAACATACAGGTGGTCAAATCTCCTGCAAAGAAAATCAGTGTTTCACTGATCTCCAGCATATGGGAAATACAAATGGGAAAAGCATCCCCAACCGCTGGAAGGAGGTGAGTTGGTGCACTGTTCCAGCTGACCCGCCTGTGCATGGATTTTTTTAAATTTTATTTTGCTATGAACATAAATTAGCTTGAATTTTCTATTATGCACTCACTTTCTGCACTGTTTTGATTGTTCATACTTTAAAATTTTAAGGCATGTACAACTTTATTGCTCGTTTCCAGTGTGTAACTGCATTGTCTGCAGAAATAAATAACTCCACTGACATTCTCTAGCTTCAAGGCTACAAAATAAAATGACAGCATTGATTTCATCCAGCTATAAGATTTCTGAACAGAAAAAAAAACCAACCCAAAACCTACACAATGAAGTGTATTATCCTTATTTGAATGCAGGATAACTGTTCCCAAGAACATTCACACTAAATACTTTGAACAATTGCTGTGCCTTTTGCCTGCCTGCAGCTCAATACCTCAATTACAGATGCTGTGGAGGAATGATGCCTTGAACATCCTCAGATATGTGCTATTATGCTCCGAAGGTGCCACTATTGTTAGTTTGTGCAGAGAGATGAGTAATCACAGAAACAAATGAGCATGCTTCTAACAGCCTGAATGTCTTACAACAAAGTAATTGTTGCCGCAGCCTTGCGATGGGAATGAATTAATTCATTTAAGCTTCACACTCTTCCTGACCTGGGTTCAGACCAAGGGCAGAGGAAGACAATTGAAGCTGTATCTGTTTTTGCAACTGGGTTTGTATAATCTTCGAATGTTTGGTGACAGGCTTTCCATCTAGAGAGGAAAGTGTTTCTGTTGTCTTCCAAAAAGACCGTGTAAAGCACTCAGCTAGTTATTTTCCTGTTCAAAAGAGCGGGGAAGTGTGGCATGTTACCCATACCATCAGCATCAGAGACACAAACAAGCTTTTATAGGCACTTTTTCAGGAAGGTGCCCTTAGGCAAAAATTGCATGCTCCCAGTCCGATGGCAAAGCAAACTCAGCATCTGCCAAAGCATCTTAACACGGGAAAGCATTTCAATATTCGCCTAAGTGCTTGCTGGGTTGTCAGCTCAGTTATTTCAAATGATGAATCTACTAGAGGACTGCCATAATCAGGAGAGAAGAGAAACTGTAGGATGGTATTAAAGACAAAATGATCTGAGTTAAAGCTTGGTTGCTGTTACAGGAGGGCACAACGCCTTTGTTAACCTAGAAGGAATGGGCCTGAGTGATGAGCCACTTGGTAATGCAATCTGCCTTGAGAGGACGGGATTTGCACAAGCAAATGTGAATGGGGCAATGGGATATGATGGTTTACGGAAGATGGGAGATAAAGAGTTTCTTGAGAACAAAAGTTTGCTTTTGCCTAAACACCTCAGGGATGATTCTGCATTTTGCTCTGCATATCCCAGCTCTCCTGCTGGTTAATCCGGCCTCATACCAGAAATATGCTCCCAGAAACAGTCTCAGACCCTAAATCTGGAAAGCAGTAAAACTGAAGTCACGTCTGCAAATAAGAGTGTCCTGGTATAGTTCACAGGCAATTTTATTTTTATATATTAAAAAAAA
>NW_009209875.1:80703-89171 GCF_000690835.1 Fulmarus glacialis
GGCAGGTCCCTGCAGAGCTCAGATCTCAATATTCCAATACACATAATTTTACCTTTTTTACAGCAACCTCCCACGGCCGCAGAAGATCTGCCAGCAGTTCAAGTCTGCTTTTCCATTTACTGGAATTCAGAATTGAGTTCTTGAAGTTTCCCAGGTTAAAAAGCTGGAATAGAAGGAACTAGATGGGTATGTATATGAAATTCACAATTAATTTGCTTGTTTTTGTGGAAAACACTGTTTTCTTTTTAAAAATTTAAGTTAAAAGAATTCGAAGAGAAATATAAATTATTCCTTGCTAGCCAATATTTCCTCCTGTGACAAAATGCAGTAACCAGCAACTTTTTTCCCCAAAAAAAGGAGCCTGGCTTTAGTCTCCTAACTCCTGATGTAGGCGTCAGCTCATTGCACATTCAGGACTGCTGAATTCAGTGGGGAGGGAGCATGTGCCCAAGTGCCTTCCAGATTTGGCATCCGTGGTCTTAAATAGAAGTAGGGCTCTCTGCAAAAGTGCTGAGCACAAAGCAGGAGTTTAACTGGAAAATCTTTATGTGCGATTACTTTAGAAAATCAGCCTGCTTATTTAGAAGCCCAGAAATCAGCATTTACCAACAGAACTTTGCTTTTGAAAATGCTACCTTCTCACTTGCAAGAGCATTTCTCTAAAGATCTTTGTGATTTCTTTGCTGTTTCAAGCACATTTTCATGGCTATGTCAAACTTGTTTTAATCTTCTGTTCTACAAAATTCTGCAATACAGAATTGGGTTTTTGGTTACCCTTTTTTAATTTTTGCAATTCAATTTTCAAAATATATCACATGTGACTTTCTATTTGTATGTTTTAAATAATTCCCCATGTGCTTCCAAGACACCAGGTTTTATTATGTAGACAGAAAACAAGTGTTTGAAAACAAGGAAGGATAGTGTCTCAGTGAGGTAACTGGAAAGAAGTTAATTTGCTTTCCTGTCCCATATCTTGCTTTCAAACTAACTCAAATCTGCACAAATCCAGCAACAATCAAAGACACAAGGATGGAAATGAAAGTGGGATACCATGTCTGTACATGCACAGGCTATTCATGCCTAAAAACATGGGATAATCATACATATATAATTAAGAAGGAAGTGGGACTAATAGAATAGATGTTCCAAGTTTTCTTTGGGACTCCAGCCTTACATATTCTTTTTCAAAAGCCAAGTCATAGTTCCTTTATGAGCAAGTCCAGCCGCCACCACCCAAAAGTTTGGGCCTGCCCAACTTCAGAGATTACACGTAAGAGGACCACATCTCCTAAGACACATCTCAACATGGTTCCTCTGTTTTTACTTTATACTTCTAGACTGCAGCCAATCTTAAAATGAACTGGCTTCCCTTTCCTAAGTCTATGTCTATTATAGCTTTAAAGCTAAAGATCAGCCGTTGAAGATTTCATTGTTTTCATAACGATGCTTTTAACTAATGCTACATCCATCTACCTTCCTCGAGGAGCCACTGTGGCATCAGTCTAGGAGCTGCTCTCCCTCATCTGAGTTCCCTCATTGGGAATAAAACTCAGATGTATATAAAGAAAAACAAACAAAACACCACCAAAACTCAGGAAAATGAAAGAGGAGCCACTTTCATGACATTTTATTAAAAATTCTCCCATTCTCATGACTTTGGCAAAATCTCTCTTATGTTCCACAGCTGGTATACATATTAACTCTACTTTTCAATGTGTAATTTTTGAGGCATTAGAATCCACATTTCTTACACAAATTCCACAAAAGTATATTCCCTTGAGAATATGTTTCAACATTAGCTTTAGTATTGGAAGCAGCAAAATGTTTATAATCAACCAACAAAACATAACAAGTTGACTTTTTTTTTTAAGCTTACCCTGATAGAAATCTGACGGAAGGTGCTGCCTTCTTTCTTCTTGCATACAACTGCCTGATTTGTACTGAAAAAACCAAGCAAAACACACAATTCAGAACAATTTAAGAAAATAACAATAATCAGGCTTTCCCCCGCCCCCCAATTTTATAATATATGCTATTGCTTGCAATATCATGAAAACAGAAAAATTTAGTTTCAAAAGGTAAGTTGCATGAAAAGGTGAGTGACTAGATATAGTACATAATGCCCAACGCTGAGAACAGCATCTTCTTTCGTCTGGGTAACTGCTGCTGATGCATGGCCAGAGGGATATTGTGCAAAAGGTATCAAAGGACAACAGCATTTAACTGACTGTCTTTGAACTCTTCTTGCTGAACTGGTTTTAGCTTAAGGTAAAGCGGAGTTTGATTTGTAATTAATAGCCAATCTTCCAATAAAGCCTGGGTACCAAGCTCAGTAAAGACATGGCTGAGACTGTTGTGCACGGTAAAGGACTTTAGGCGTGTAGTTGTTTTGATGTTTTGACGCAAAGGGTACTGTAACGACAAAGTGAATCATCATTTATTTTCTGCCTCTTTTTCCATTTCTCAAATTTGCTTCGGTCATCTGCAGTGCAGTGTTGCTGTTAGCACCTTTAAATTGTGAACATCTCAGCAGTCCTGCGGAGAGTCTCCTTTCCCAGATAGCACGCTGGCCTTCAGGGCCGCCTGATACATTCAGGGCGCTGTTTCTCTCTTAAAAGAGAGAAGAAGTAACTCTGAGTCCTGCTTTAATAAAGAGAAGAGGATTTTGCTCTGCAAATCCCTTCCCCTGCTAACTCTGCCACCTTCTACAACACACTTCTTCCTAGGAAGAATAATGGACAGGGAACAGTATGAGGAACCAGGCTGCATTCATATCTGGAGTTATAAATATGTGATAGCAAAATTTTTGCTAAAACTACAGTAATTAGGAACTATACCACTAAACTGACTTAAAGAGGAATGTATGATGAGGAGGGAAAGAATCAACTCAATGATCAAGCAAATTTGGGAAAGAGATGTTAAAGGCATGCTGTGACAACGTGTTGGTAACTGCTATAGCCAAGAGTTCCCTTTACTACCAAATTTGCAATATTTCAATATTTGCATTTGCAATATTTGCAGTATTTCCTCATGTGGTGAAAGGAGAGTAGGCTCAGACTAGTGAGAATTACTCCAAGAAACAGCTCCAGCACCTGCTGGTACCAATTTGGAACAGAAGAAGTTTGATCAGTAATTCACAGGTTACGGCCATTTCTTCCCTGCTACCCTGTTTGGATTGCATTGACCTGTAAAATATCACGTAATTTCTACAGGAAACATATTAAAATGGAGTGCCACTGAGAACAAGGTGGTTAGTGACTAATGGAAAAATACATTTGTGTCATAGGCTATGAGTACTTCCACTCATCATATCTCCTGAGCAAGCAAAAGAAGGGTTTTGTGGGGCATACAACCCCTGCAACAATAAGGATTTGCTTATTGTTATTATTCTTATTTGCTTATTATTATTCTCAGCTGAGGAGAAAGATGCTGATCTTCAATGGGATTTTTAACTTGCCAGTTATTAGTATATTTTAATTTTTTTTTTTTACTGATTTAATTTCCTGATTGAAGAACAACAGTGATTTTTATTATTCTTTGTTCACATGTGGTTAACTTTCTAGAGGAAAAAAATATATTTTGTCAGGGCTGCAAAACTTACTGAAAAATACTAATTCTCTATTGCATACTTGAATTTCCACAAAAGAACCACAGAAGCTGCAAAACCACAAGCAATTCTCCCCACCACCACCCCCCCCACCAGTTCTAGGAAAAGAAATCACTAGATTTAGTTGGTTCAGTTCAGACGATCTGCCACTTTGGAGCAAAAAGACTCTAAAGTAGTCTTCATTGCATCAAAAAATGTAATTTCTGCTGCTTGGTCTTCTGTGACCCTTGCCCACTCTCTGTCAGGGTAATTGAAGTCTTTCATTGCTGTTGCTTTTTAACTTCACTGAATTTCCGATTTCCATGATCTTTTCACCAGGCATTTAGGTAACAGACCTCGCCCTAGTTCTTCCCTTATTTAGATACAGCATTTCTATATTTAGCAGTTCTGTTGTACAGCTGATGGTTTTTATTTTATTTTTTCTTTACTATATTCAATCCATTCATTCTAAATATATGCAGTTCCCCAAATGTATGATTCTGTCACTTCTTTTTAGTTTACCCTCATATTAAGTTCTCATTCGTTGCTACAATAATGGTAGAATACTATTACTGATGTTTTGTGGTTCCCCCCCCCAAAAAAAAACCCACAAAGGAACAGAAAGCTTTGGCATCTTACTTTTCACCATGGAGAGATCTAATTAATGCAGAAAAATGTATTTTAGTCATAGTTTGTGCACTGGGAAAGGAATAGCTCCTAAAGTTGGAGGTGCTGCGAATAGCAGTATCGGTTTCTTCAGCGAAGATCCTGATGTCATTTTCAGCAATGATTTTGAAAACGCAGACTTGCCTGAGCTTCACAAGAACTCAGCATAGTGCTGGTCAGAGCTAATAAACTTCACTTCTTCACTTAACTTATTTATATGAAATTTTGTTGAGTGGGGTCCTGACTGAATGTTAACTGGAATTTCAGAGTTTGGTCTGATACACAATCATAATTGCAGGTACCTGATGAAAAGAGAAAAAAAAAAGTGTAAACACAATAAAATCTAGATTTTTACATTAGGTAAAATAATTTTTAAATAAGAACTCAGCAAGATTTGACTGTGAATCCATTCACTTTCCAAATTGCTCTTTGTGTTTCAAAACCTATGCATTCCAGATTTGAAAGAGCACCCAAAAGAAGGAATTTTGTTCAAGAGCAATACAGATAGTAGCACATGAGAACAAAAATAAAGTAGATGGAAAAAAAAAAAGTTACACATGGCAGATACTGAGCCTAAACCACACAGGAATGAGAGCCTCGGCTTCTGTGCAATCTTACAACATGTTAATTGGACTCCAAGCATTTGCCTGAAAACTCTGCTGGTCAACAAAATCAAAGCGAATGAAGTAATTGCAGTGTTCATGTAGCAGTGGAGACTGTAATTAATTGACTTTGCTGATGGCTATAAAATGCTACAAAACTTTTACAAATAGAATTCCACAACTGATAATAAGTAACGGCAGGTGCTGAAGGTGACATTGACAGCTATTTGTCTGTAACCGGGAAAGAAATACTGCCACATACGCTGACATTATTTGATATTAGAGGTTCTAGCTTCTAAATGTCATATTTTAAATGTCATTAGATTTGTGGAATGTAAAAAATAAAAATTTAATGTTATTTTAGTCATATACTTCTCATTGAACCTTAAAATAATGCCATGTTTTTATGAACACTTTTAATAGTATTCAAAAGTAATTATCTCTAGTCTCTCAGGCTCAGTATCCTTTAATAATGAACTGAGTCATTCAAGATGTACCATACCCCAATTTCATAAGTGGCTATTTGCAGAGTACAGGAGAACATTGAGATCAGAAATCTGTGGAAATATTCAAGTACTGCAATATTCTGTGTCAAGTAGTAGATTCAAACTAACTTTATCTATGAATTATTTGGGTTGCACATGCCATTCATGAAGACAAATTTGACCAAAACATCCGTTCAGGGTCCAGAATGGAGAGTAACATTTAATGGTGTTTTTGTGGGTTTCATGTTACTGAACAAATAAAAAGTAAGCAACCACGTAACCCTGATTCCACACCCAACTTTAATTTCATGGTGTCAAAACTTGTTAGGCTAGGACATTAGTGATGGCTTAGTCTTCACCTAACTTTAAATATTTCAGCTAACCCAGTCGTCTAGTTCACCCCTGTAGGCAACACAGAGCCATGTTATCCAGTGGGTGATTCAAACCATCCTGAACTGTCTATCCAGAAGTCATTTCTGATCATTTCATATATGCACTGGTTTTAAGCAACATCCAGACAATTAATTTGTACTAAATATCTGAAGTCTAAATACCTAGTCTTACAAAGAAAGAGAGAAGTGAAATCAGATCTCAAGTCAGAAAGACTGTAGGAAGTAATTCTTGGTCTTCAAAAGATGAGTGGGCTAGTCAAAACAGCTTCATCACACGTTTAACTGTTCTTATTAGTTAAGAGGTGCAATCTGCTGCTCCATATGGCTGTTCCCCTTCCATTGCCTGCACTCCATGGTCTGCGTACTGCCCTGGGACAACGCTGTCAAGTCGTTATGACACTTCAGCTACTGACATACTCTTGGGCTTCACTTTTAATTTTCTGAACTTTATAGCTAAACTAAAACCCACTCTCCCTCAATTTCATCTACTTCTGGTGATTAGCTTTCTTAAGAGCCATGCTACATGTAATACTCTACAAAAAGACCAGATTTACAGGGCTGTCTTTATAAGAGATGCATGCAAGAGACAACAACATGAGGATTTTAGCGTCACCTGAAACAGCAGCAGTAGCTGCAAGGCAACTCTTCAGAGCCTGGAGAGGAAACAAGAGTCTGCCACTGAGATGCCCAGTTTGTCGCCCCACATACTGTGCACCACGATATTGCTTGGATCATCTTTATTTGAAGATCACTTCCAATCATTAGTTTATGTTCTTTCTGCCTTTTATAATTCCCTGAAGATTTTCTCGTTACTTGCAGGACCATCATCCTGCTATTTTCATTTTTCATGGATAGTATACTGCTATGCTCAGACTTACAGGTCCTACGTGTTGGTATTCAAACCAGTAGTTGAAACAGATCGCAAAGCAGAATTCAGATATGCAGCCCAAACACAGTAACCTGTAAATGAAAAGCTAGCTTAGGCAGCAATTAGAGAAAAGAGTGAATGGAAATGGCTTTTTAAAAAGGACAATGAGCCAATTGGTATTATTATCCTGCTCTGTTGGTACAGAGCCAGGATTCAGGTTGCTTGGCAGTGAGCCATAATGGATGGTTTTAGTTCCTTTCTCTCTCTTTGATTGCCTTTAGACATAAGGCCCAATATAATAGCCTGACATATTCTACTAGTGTTTGCAAAACAAATGTTTGTTCCAGCAGACTTACACTCTGAATATTCTTAACTGCTTTGTAAGGTGGGGGTCCCACAACATCTCTGGGCACCTCTTCCAATATCTGACCCCACTCATGGTTAAAAAAAAAAATCCTTATCTCTAATCGCATTTCCTGTGTTCTACCTTGTGTCTGTCACCTCTTGTCACAGCACCTGGCACATTCAAGAAGAGTCTGGCTCCATCTTCTCTATACCCTCTTCACAAGGTTTACTGTCAAGACATAAGGCTGCGGAACTTCACTGCATGGTGGTGGGCTCAGAACTGTGCAATTTGTGAATCATCCATTCTTTGAACTATGAAAAGAGTGAAACTTTTATATTCTATTTCTGTGTAACATGTAATTGGTATTTCCACATTAATTTCAACTAAAAAAATAGGTTAATTTAGAAAAAAAAATTGTGAAATAGGATATCAACTTTAAATCAAAACAGGCAAACCTTGTAATGGAAAGATTTAATTTCTCTGCAGATATTTAATGTCATTATGCCATCTTTTTAATAACCTAAGTCAGCTATGAACTCAGTAGACCATAAGTGGCTAATAAAAGGCAAGTTATGTTAAGTGACATATATTTTGTAGATTTGGGTGATTGAGCGAACAGCTCTTATTCTATGTCTGTTCAAGATTTTTTCCGTAAATGATCTAATTTGTCACTATAGTCTTGTTGATAAGTCCTACTACTGTAGGAAAAAATACTTATCATGCTTTGAGTCTCCCTGCTCCTATGCAATGAAAGTGTAGGAGTAAGAGTAAACTCCACCCTCAGAGTTTACCCTTGAACAGTCCTTTCTAATGCCATATGCGTTAGATAGTGTCTGAAAGACATTCGTGTGCCAAAGTAAATATTTCAGTGTTGAAATTAAGTGTGTCATCAACAGTATTCTCTTTAAGGAGCATCTTGATATCTTTTAAGATATTTAAGATATTTACTGTGTCATTCTTCAAGTTAGCTGGGCAACTGACCTTGTTTTGTAAGGTAGTAAGTGTAGGTAAGTGGTTATCATAGCTAAATTAAATGGTAGTACAGAGCTTAAAAAGTGACCTGATCCTTCTCTGCCTCTTGCGTCCCTTGCTCTGCAGAAAGGTATTCACAATAGAAATCAATTTGTTTTTCAAGACTGTATAATGGTTTTGTGAAACAAAATTATACCAATTATTTATTCATCATAATTGAAGGCCCTAGAACCAAAGAAAACATTTTGTAGATTCTTCCTATAGAATAGTAATTTACCTTCCTGAAGCCACTGCAAAGACCTGAATTAATTACCACCGAGATGCACATTAGTGGATTAGTATGAACTTTCATTCTGCTCTCTGAGTTAATTGACTTTCAAAGTAAGACTATGACCGTATCTCAGTTTGCATCTTAGAAAAATATACATTGCTAAAATGCAAACCAGTGCTAGTCAATCTCCTACTTTTGTGTTACACTAAACTCAATGATAGCAAAACAAAAAGTTATGCTGAACAGGATGTTTATATTTCAGGGTTTGTTTTTTTTTTTT
>NW_009209876.1:0-4864 GCF_000690835.1 Fulmarus glacialis
TTCTATGATTCTACGATTCTATAAGAAAAAATATTCAAGTAGCAAACCTTTTGTTAGTTTTCTGATTGAAGGATCAATTTTATAGATGTCTACTAAATATTTTACCGTTATGTGTGTGTAGGTTACAACAATAAACTTATTCACTTAAAAGTCTGCAAATATTTGTGGTTATTTTCAGAACTAAAGTCAGAGCTGTAGCAAACTAATTGCATTTAGCAGAGGAAGCTATTTCTCTCAAATACTTTTCTAGCTATAGTATTTTTAAAATAATTCAAGATGAAAACATTTGGAAAAATTATTAGGTATTTATGGGACCACAAAAACAATGTGGTGTGCTCCCTCTTTTGGCTTTTCTGAACTGCAGTTGACAAATAAACAAAAGACATATTTTGGTTCGTGTAGCCCATTCTGTAACTATCTGTCAAGCTGTTGATCGGAGATGTTTCATATAATAAGGCTTTCTGTGCACCAGAAAATAGAAATGTCCATTGTTGTCAAATAAAACAGCAGTGTCAATTTTAGGACTATTCAAAAAGGCAAAGAAAGATCAATGCTTGCCAAATAGAAAAGTGTAAAATTGACAGGCTTAAATGAGGTGGGGGATACTTTTCTTCAAGCTTTTGAGAGGGTAGCACAAGCAACAGTGAATAAAAAAGAATTTAAAACTTCAGAAAATGTTTGACAGCATTCTTTTGAGGCAAGAGACCTTTAAAAGCCTCATGATATAGAACTAGATCTGTCTGATAACTGAGATTACAGTAATTGTATTCATTCCTCGTGAGTAATTTGTATTATTTTGGCCTAACTGGAACACAAAAAAAAAAAAAAAAAAAAAAAAAAAAAAAAAAAAAGATGGACACCCTTACTTACTACTGTTTTCCAAAGAAAGGGAACTTTACATTCTCATTTTCTGTTGGTGGTCTTTGGGCAGAATAAACCCGCAAATCCAGATCCTTCTAAAGGCAGAAAAGTATGATTAGCTATGCATTTTCTGGATCTAGTGGCTAAAACACGAACTCGGAATTATTGTAATGTTGTATTAGAGACCATAATCTGACTGTCATATCAGAAAAAGCCATTTCTAGAGTAAAGAGCATTAGCTAAAAAAAAAAAAAAGCCAGGAAGTCTGCTTCCCAGTCACTTCAGGAATAAGCTAGTGAAGAGTTTTTATAAGCATGGGACAAAAAAGCTTTTCTATGTTTTAACCCATTTAAAACTCCCTAAAACAAAGAATTCATCTTATCTTGCTTACATTGCTTCTGTTACATGAGGAATTAAAAGGGATATAATGTGACTGGTGACATTACAGTGTGTTTTACAAAGCCTGGGAAGGGAGACAAAGGATACAGCACTACTCAAACAGAAAGAATACAGTGGTGGTGGGGGGGGGGTTTCCCTCCACGAAAATGCATGATAAGGACCCTAATATTTAACCTGAGACCTGAGTTTGATGTGGGAGTATTTTTTGGCATGAATGTTAATTGCTGTAGGTAATATTTTCAGGTCTGAAAAATTATTTTCATTCTTTTTCTTAATGTATGCAAGGAAAATAGATTTCTTTATCCCTCCTTCTCTGCTTCTCTGTGAAGTTGAGCAACATAACATTTCCTTTCTTGCATGTAAATGAAACATTAGTATTAATCCCCTGGTGTTTTGATGCCTGGAGGCATATTTTCAGCTTTCACTACTTCATCTGGTGTTGTATTGTAAGTAATTGACTGTAGCAAGAAGTCAATGCTCACGTTGCAGAAAGAGACA
The DNA here is from genome assembly GCF_000690835.1 of Fulmarus glacialis. Classification (NCBI taxonomy): domain Eukaryota; kingdom Metazoa; phylum Chordata; class Aves; order Procellariiformes; family Procellariidae; genus Fulmarus; species Fulmarus glacialis. Next base: position 1,759 of record NW_009209876.1, read on the forward strand.
ATGGCACCACTGTCGCAAGTGTTTTGCCTTTCAGATTCATTTTTAATATTTGATTAAAATAACATTGTAATGAAAAAAATATGGAAAAGTAGCTTTTTTACTGTAATAGCTGCAGTCAGAAAATTACATATAAGATGCCAAAACATTTTCCATCCATTTATTATGTGAGCAGGAGATCAATATATGGTATTGTGCACTGTCCCAGTCTGAGCAACAGCCCTGCCTTAAGGCTGGGCGAGGCGAAGGTAAGCCTGAATTCGACCTCAAGCTGACTGACTCAAGTAACCCACAAGATGAAGGAGATTGGACCCTTGTCTCTGCTTGGGACAGAAGTAAGAACCTTCCCACTTCCCCTAAAGTGCCCCTACATAAGATACAACACTGGGGTTGGAGAATGAAGAGCAAGTGAATAACAGACAAGATCCAGGAAAAGCAAACAATACAAAGTTAATCCAACCTCTTACCTGCGTTAGAACCAGTGCCCCTACAAAAGCATGTAAAGTATTAGTAGTTGGAGATTCCTTACTGAGAGGCACTGAAGTACCCATTTGCCATCAGACAATTGCTCTAGAGAAATTTGTTGCCTAGCATGAGCTTGCATTTGTGACGTCACTGACAGGCCGTCAAGCCTGGTGAATCCTACAGATTATCATCTGCTTCTACTATTCCATGTAGAGTGTAATGATACTGTGACGAGACAACTTAGAACGATGAAAAAAGCCTATCTGCCGCTTGGAGCAATGTTAAAAGGATCAGGAGCACAGGTGGTGTCCTCCTTTATCCCCCAGGGCAGAGAAAGGGGTTCAAAAAGGAGGAGACAAATTGAGCATGTGAATACCTGGCTGCATGGCTTGTGCCATACTTAAGGTTTTGTCTTCTATGATCATGGATTTACTTTTGAGAAGCTAGGTCTGTTGGGAGCTGATGGGATTCACGTGATCAAATGGAACTAGAGGGTCTTCACCAAGAAGCTTGCTAGACTTATAAGGAAAGCTTTAAACGACATTTAGCAAGAGAGTGGGATGGTGTTTTCAGTTACAAAGAGTCAGGGGCTGCTGATATATTAGGAAACAACAGGGTAACACCTGTGAAATGCCTTAAAGGAATTAGGGCTTGTTCCTCTAAAAAGGTGACGTGGTTGATAGGTGAACTGAAGTGCCTCTATACCAATGCATGCAGAATGGGTAATGAGCAGGAGGAGTTGGAACCCACTGTGCAGCTAGAAAGCTATGATCAAAATGTTATCACTGAAACCTGGTGGGATGAATCACATGACTGGAGCACTGCAATCAATGGCTGTAAACTGTTCAGAGGGACAGGCAAGGAAGGAAGTGTGAAGGGGATTGTCCTCTATGTAAAAGAATGGATTGACTGCAGAGAGCTGTCTTTGAAAAAGAGTGATGAATGGGTTGAGAGCTTATGGGTAAAGTTAAGGGCCAAGCCAACAAAGGGAACCTCATGGTTGGTATTTACTATAGGCTGCCCGATCAAGAGGAGCCTGTTGATGAACTGTGCTTAATTCAACTACAGGAAACATTATGCTCGAGGCTCCAATCCTGCTGGGGGACTTCGGTCATCCTGACCTCTGCTGGAAAAGCGGCACAGCAAGCTGAAAGCAGTCCAGGAGATTCGTGAAGTGCATTGAGGATAATTTTTTAATCCAGGTGATAGACAACCCAACCAGAGGAGAAGCTTACCAACAAGGATGGAATAATTAGAGGTGTCAAGATTGGCAGCAGTCTAGCCTGCAGTGATCATGCCCTGGTGGAATTCACAATCTTGAGGGGTATGGGCTAGTAAAGTCAAGACCTTGAATTTTAGGAGAGTGAACTTTCAGTTGTTTAGGGGATTAAAGGATGGGACCCCCTGGGAAACTGCCCTCAGGGATAAAGGAACAGAACAGAGTTGGAAGCTCTTTAAGGACATTTTTCTTAGAGTGCAAGACCTCTTGATTCCTATGTGCAAGAAATCAAGCAAGGAAGGCCGGAGACCAGCATGGCTGAGTAAGGACATCCTGGTCAAACTGAAACATAAGAAGGAAATGCAAAAGCAGTGGAACTAGGGACATGTATCCTGGGAAGAATATAGGGACTCTGCCCAGATATGTAGGGATGGAATCAGGAAAGCTAAGGCACAGTTGGAGCTGAATTTGACAAGGGATATGAAGAACAATAGCAAGAGTTTCAAGAGGTTTATTGATCAGAAAAGAAAGATTAAAGAAAATTGACTCCCCCCTGATAAATAAGGCAGAACTAGTGAGAACCAACATGGAGTAGGCTGAGGTACTTATCAGTTGGGCGAAGTGCCCAGTGACTGGAGAAAAGGGAATATTGCACCCATTTTTAAAAAGGGTAAAAAGGAGGACCCTGGGAACTACTGACCAGTCATCTCCATGCCTGGTAAAATCATGGAGCAAGACTCCTGGAAAACATGTTGAAACATATGGAAGACAGGAAGGTGATTAGAGACAGCCAGCATGGCTTCACCAAGGGCAAATTGTGCCTGAATAATCCAGTGGTCTTCTATGATGGAGTGAATGCATCAGCGAATAAGGGAAGAGCAACCGATGTCATCTACTCGGACTTCTGTAAGACCTTTGATTTAGTCCCACACAACATTCTTGCTGTTAATTTGGAGAGATGCAGGTTTGATGGATGGGCTGTTAGATGGATAAGGAACTGGCTGGCTGGCTGCATCCAAGGAGTTGCAGTCAACACCTGCAAAGATATGAGTTAAAGATTATGAGGAAACATTATAGAATCAGTGCTGAAGAGTGGACATTAACTATTGGTGAGGCTGTGTTCAGACTCCCACACCAACACAGCTTCCTCTGGGTCTGCCAATGCTGAGGGATGAGCAGAAAATAAACATTCCTCAGAATACTGATAAGTCTCTGAGACTGAACCAAGCCCAGAAGCATGTGTGCGCTTTGGATCTTGGAGTTTTGTCAACATCCTAAAGCATACTCAATTCAAGTAAGGCACACAGATATTTTATTAGGAAATATCTTTGGTTCTACAAGTGGAAAAGGAAGATTTTCAGAAGTTGGAGGACATCAGTAAAAGAGAGGAAGCAGAAGGTGAAGTTCCCACTGACTGGAAAAGGG
>NW_009209877.1:0-20232 GCF_000690835.1 Fulmarus glacialis
GAGGGGGGTGGATGCAGGATTTATTTTCGCTGTGGGGCAAGGTTCGGCGGGATGGAGTTCCTTCCCCCCTCCATCAGTGTAACTGAGATAGGGATCTGGCTGAGGCAGGGTATGCAGTTTGGCAGGAGGACTGCTGAAGGAGAAGGGATACCTTAAAAACAAGCAGCAGAAGGAAACAGCGGTAACGTTTATTCTTGCTGGAACTGGGGGAGGATTTCTAACTGGCTTTTAGTATCAAAGGAGAGAGGTTTTCTGTCTCCTAAAATTGTTTCCTTCTTTCTTGTCCTAGGTGTCGGCTCTTTAGTTTCTGCTTCTCTTTTAATTCTCAGTATCATTTGTGTTTTACCTCTCAATTGCAGTCAGTGTCTAAATCTGTTTACTGTGTCTCTTCAGCATGTGCTAAAGTTCCTGCTACATGTCTGTGCTCAACTTCTTGGTTTGTATCTGTCAGCAAACGTCTTAAGGAACTCCTGTCCATAATTTAGGGGAGTTAAGTATACAGCCGAGTTTAATAAAACTTTTGTGTGTAACTTTCATATTGTAACTGTAAGATAAATTAGTGTAAGACTTCAGTGCTGTAAAATTATCTTCTGTTAAGATGCTTTGTCATACTCTATTTTCACACAACTCCTCTTTCAAGATGATCTTGCCTGCGTAACTCGGGAAAAACAAGGCAGGCTCACAGTCTCAGGGGCGTATTTTTTTACAGGAAGATGTAGCTTTTTTTTAATTTTTAAATAACTTCTTATTCCTAAACTGAATAAAATTCACACAGTGTGAGTACCCTGTTTCAATTTTCTCTGAATTGAAAATGTGCTAAATTAGAGGTAAAAGCACTTTAACTTAAGCAAAAGAAAGTAAACTAATGTTTTTGATGTTAGAATTGACTTTTAAAGACTCTGACATCATGTTCTTTTATGATATATGAGAGGTTACTGTTCTGATTGACTTCAAAGCTGATCCAACAAGCTGCTCTGTTGTGGGGGCATATTATTAGAACTACCAAGTAGGTGCTGAGGTTTGAGGCATCGTTTCTAAGGCAGGGTTGGGTAAGGCGCTTTCTCTCTTGAGCAAAAGGCGAAGAAGGTAGTTCTGTGCTCAAAGACGTCTTATACTGGACTCTGCTGGGATATGGTATCCCCTGTGAATTGTATTGGTAAGCTGAGTACTTCTCTTGTGAACTTCACTTTTGGTCCATGCAAAGAACTTTTTTAAATGACCTATATTGCTTTTATTTCAGAAAAGAAAATCAAAGTTAATGAAATCCCAAGTGAAAACTTGAAGAAGGACACAGCTGAATAAAGTACATATATTAATTGCATACTTCCTTTTGCATGAAAACAATGCTTAGAGTTTCAAATATTAATAGCAAACGCTTAGTTGTTTGTAACTAAAGAACTTCTAAGACAACTGTATTACAAAGTAAAGAATGTGAAGCAGGAAACCTAGGGAGAATGTGTAATGCCAGTAATTTCCCTGTTGTGGTACATGTGTAAACAAAGTAAGGGGAGATAGGGAAACTTATCTAGTAAATAAAAGGATAATGTAACTGAAATAAATTTAAAATCATGTATCTAGAGGACTGAAGCTGCATTGTTGTATTCAAACAGCTTCTTAGTTGATAGGTTTGGGGATTGTGCTGCTCTAACCTCACCTTTCTGTGTGAACTCAACCTAATCGGTTGGATGAAATCAGAAGACTTCTATTTTAGCATGTCTGAAAGGCCACCAACCTTATATTGTGTGAGTGTGCAGGTGACCAGTCACAAGCATGGCAGTGAACACACAAAAGGATATGTTTCATGTGCTGCTGTTCCCTTGTCCTGTTTTCTGTGTGATACCAAGGACTGAGCTTTAGCCTGTTATGGCCCATGGGATGAGTCAGTTGTGGTGCTGAGTGCGGAGAGTGTAGCTGATGCCTGCCCAGGAGCTGAAGAAAAATAAAGCTTGTTTATTAGGATAAATTGTAGGTTTCAGAAGAGTGAAGAGGAGGGTAAGTAAATTTTGGCCTTAAACACAGTCTTGGAGCTTGGAAAAGTCCCTCATATCTCTGGATTTTTATTCTTTTGCTTTGGCAAGCTAGAAATTGTGGTATCAGAAGTCCACAGTAAGTAGTAATGTTAATTCGGTGTGCTCTAAAACACTTATCCTTGAATAAAGGCATCATGTTCTAGAAGCCCTTACTGCTCTAAATGAAACAATCGGATGACAATGTATGTTGGAAAATAAGACCGTAATGTAGGCTTAGACATTAGAGAAATAAAGATAAGAGTTAATACTGTGAGCCTTCATAAGTGTGTACTTAGTATTAGAAGAGGTGTAATGTATTTGGAGTAGAAATCAACTGTGTAAGGATGCCATATATGCCCAATAAAGGGGATGAACAATGACTCTTCTTACACTAGGTAAGGAGTACTCTAGGTACTCTGGAAAGGATGTGTTGTGATTTCAAGGGGGAGGATAGTAGAACAGTGAAATACTGAGAGAACAATACTATGTGTCAGGACTGCTGAAGAATGCAGCATTTAAGGGGCAAGTGAGGGAGTTAAGTAAGGCGGTGTCGGCTTTGTGCCTCCTAGATAGTGAGAGACCTGTTCAAAGAAAAGTCTCCATACAAAGTTGTCTAAACTTTGATATACTGTCTCACACTGATAGCCCCAGATCTCTTGACGGTCAGAACCAGACTTGCAATGCTGCACGCAACTGACCTTATTCCTGGTGTCCTCTCCTTGATAATAAGGCTAGAAGTTGACCCTGTTTTGAGCCAGAGGTTGGACCAGACTAGCCCCAGAGGTCTCTTTCAACATAAATTATGTTGCGATTCTGCAACAATAGTATAGAGGAGAAATGACAAGCAGAAATCTAAGTCCTAAGCTACTTGTAAGGCAACTTATTTGACAGATTTTAAAATTCCAGGTGATAAGCAATTAAGTTGTTTATTGTATTTTAAACTTTCACTTAGGTTTCTGGAGAAAAAATCAACTTACTTGCACTGGCATGTGACATCTAGGAACCCTATTAATGAAAACCTTTTCATTTTCCAAGGTGCTGTACAATGATTGGAAAAGATGCTCTCTTCTCTGAAGAGCTTGTATTTCAAGAGGTGACAGATGACTAAATGAAGGAAACAGTGAGACGATATGAACATGCAGTGATTTCAGCTCATTAATAATACAATTATTAAGCTTTTTTAAGGCATTATGACAAAGGAGAGACTTAAAAGAGAATTTGACAGAGAGCAGTTTAGTAGCTTTATTGATTTTTATTAGACTTGATTCCTGCAGTCTAATTCTCTTCTCCACTACTTTCTGTGTGCAGAAGAAACTTTTATTCCAAGTGCCTTTTTGATTATTAGTGTTTTTCAGCTATTTTACCCTCTTCCTGAGTTTTACAAAGCTAAGTTGATGTGAAGGCTCCCACTGAGAGTCTCTTCTTTCTTGCCCTGTGACAACATCTGCAGCTCTTATGGCTATAGCTCATAGCTTTGTGTAGCTCACCGAAGTTTTCTTAAGTTAAGAGAACACAGTTTGCATTTTTATGTGAAAATTACCACATTCACAATGTGATGTAGTGCAAAAGAAGTCTTCATACGAAAAAAGTAGTACTTATGTGAACTAATTCTTTTGAAGTATGTTGTTCATAAGATAGCGTTAGCCTTCATTGTGTGTGTGTGAGGCCTTGACATAGGTGTTTGTGTAGGTATCTACTCAAGCGTCCCGTCTGTGGATTTACAGAAACCATGTTAATCAGCTCTTCAAGAGGAGTATGTATTCCGTACAGAAAGATCTTGTATGGGCTTTTAGTTTTGATTTTTAGTAGTGTACTTTGAAGATAGAAAATGCTCTGTGTTCTGTATACCAGATACATGCTTTCTCGTATACTATACTGTTAAAACAGGATATTTAATTACCTTAGTTCCATCTTGATCTCCTTTTTGTTTTATGATAGAGACTTGTCGATTAGTATGCCATATACAAGTCTTTTAATGCTGGTGTTTAGGAGAATGGATTGCTCTGTGTGGTGGGAGAAAGGACTATAGCAAACTGTTGAAGCAAGCGGAGTGGTGGATCTTCATAGTTCTCAAACCATCCTGACGTGAAGGCATGGACATCTCGTGCTATTTCTTCCTAGTGGAAGGCTGGATCCATGTTCTGAGAAATAAGCAAACAACTGTATATGCTGTGGAATTAAGCATTAGTGTTGAGGGAAGGAAGGGATATGAAGGAGGGAAGGAAAAATGAGATTGCTCAACTAGGTTAGGCAGGAATCTTTTTTTTTTTTTTTTTTTTAAAGAGGTCCTCTGGAGAACTCTTCTGAGACTTGAGTGCTGGAAACAATGCACAAACTCCAGGTCTGCCAGGCTTCTTCATGCTTGGGGTCTTTTCATCGATGTCTCTTGCCGTCTCAGATCTGCTATTTCCTGTCTGGATGTTGTGTTTTTGGGAAATTGGTGAAATTTGTGACACAGAGACAGTTGTCTAAGTATTTTCTATTGTTGCTTCACTATTTCTGAGTGTTTTCTATTGTTGCGTCATGCCTCTATTGCGCAGGTCTGTAGGGGAGGCAGCATCTTCATTAGGCTTACTGGAAAAGGACATGGAATACAGAAATGAGCTTGTATTTGCAAAATCTTTTTCTTATTGCAGATTGGAATGGAAACTGCAAATTTTAAGATACGTGCAATCTGGGAACAATTTTTCTAAATTCAGCTGAGTAACACAATCATAGATAGCTTGAGGAAAAGCAGTATTTAACGTTTAGGGAGCAAAGGCAAAACTGCAAAGCACGGTGTTATCTGTCCCTCAGAAATCTCTGTCTAGGGTAAGAGCAAGATGTAAGGCCTTCAGAGGCACTACAGTAAATAGTGAAAGCTTTAGGATTATCAGTTAGTGTTCCCCATTCTGTGTTTATTCCTTCAGTGCACTGATGCGTATCGTTATGGTATGTGTAAAGCTGTTGTTAATTGCTGATTTAAAAAAAAAAAAAAAAGGTGTACCACTCGTTTCATTATTGTAAAAGATTGTGGTAAATGGTTCGGATCCAGAAACTAAAGGGTTTGGGTTTTTTTTTTTTGTACTACAAGTGGTTGAATTCAGCTTCTTTTCTGGATGCGTGGGACAGAATTCCAGTTACTGTGTCATAAAAATAAATGACCCACTGTTCTTGTCAGAATTGTGAATTACCTGTTCTTGGACAGTTTAACTTTTTTTTAAGCTTCTGTTGACATGGCAAGCCCAGAAGTTTGAAGGCAGAAAGTTAATAATTATTGGTCAAGATCCCATTTCCAGCCTGAGGCAACAAAACATGAAGATTGCATGTTGGCTAGGAACATTGAACTTCACTCAACAGCCTTAGCCTGTGTGTGCCTGTTCACTCAGGAGTGTTGTGAGGACTGAGATTTAACCACCTGGAGAGTTAGCACTTAAGTATCATCTTCAGAAGAACTGGAAGTGAATGGAGTTGCTTGGATTTGGGCCAAGATTTGCATAGTGTAGATCTGAAAGTACCTACTTACTTGGCAAATGACATTTTAAGTCTTTTAAGGTAATTTTTAGGTTTTTTCACACAGGTTCTTTACTGGAGTAATTTTGCACTGGAGGCTGCCATATGCTAACTTAGTTTCATGAGTTTTGAGTATGTTTACAGAGCAAAATCCCCTCTCTTTGGCAAGCATAGTAACAATATGCCCAATGTAGAGTAAGACTTCAGTTCTGTAATGCAGTTATTTGCCTGTATTGTTATTCCTTGTGCTATCTGCCTTCTCTGTCATTTCTTGCTGTGGAGCAAGGCTGTTAGAGTAATTAATTATTTTGGATCCCCAGGGCTACGGAGGTATCCCTTTTAAAAACTGATTGATAGGTGCATCAGCATTCCTTTAATGGAGTTCTTGATGACCAGTATCTCTGGAAAATAAAAAGCAAGTGCCTTAAGGTTGCTCAATTAAGGCATCTGAGAGGAGTTGCTTCAAAACTTCCTCTGTTAGCCAAGGCCAGTCCTGCTTCTTTTGGAAATCCTTGGAGACAGGAAGCAGAGGAGCAAGTTTTGACAACAGAGTAGGTTAGAGTGGCTGGAATATCTGCAGTGTGCGGTAGTCCCTGTAAGTTGTGCAGGTGTTTTTTCTTCCTGCTTCACCCCCTGTGAGGAGAGGCGTTCTAAGTTGTCGGGTTATTTACCAGTCGTCTTTATTCTCTGGGTACTCAGAACTATGGTCTCTGATGAAGTTGATTGTTAGTGTCTTTGGAGAGACACGAGAATATAATGGTAAAAAAGGGTATATTCTCTGATCTTGCCTGTCTTGCCTTCCTGCTCCTCAAAATTCCCAACTCTCTGTTCGTCTTTCTCTCCTATTTATTTTAACTCTCTCCTTTCTGAACAGCAAGGTGTGTTATTCTGCTGCGCAACATCCAAATCAATATGTAGCACAGCAATTAAGTTAGTGTTCTAAAAGACAAGACGACTGATGGACAAAAGGTAACAGAAGATCAATAAAACATAGTAAACAGTGGTGTTTTCCCATTAAGGCCAGGAGGATAGCGCAAATGAATCGTTTTATGAACTGGGCTTTAATATTCATTACCTAGTGTCCTTGTGGTTTATAAACTGTTATGCTCTCTGACCCCACTGGTGTTGGATGACAGGAACATTGCAGAAGAATGTCCCTTAGTGCTGGTGAACGTATTTCATGTCCTGGACCACTTATCCTGTCAATGCAGGATTATTATCCTGAAGCTGTGAGAAGATGGGATGGTCAAGCTTAAAGGAGGATCTCTTAAAGAGTATGAAAATGCATATTCAGGACTAGGGGTGCTCTTCTAAAGGATCTGTTTGAGTCCTAGAAATTGCTATATTGGGTTTTAGTAGCTTATGAAGAGGACTGGGAGCTGCAAGACTCTAGATTTTACTCTGGATTTCGTGTGTCTTGTTTAAATTATACTTCAGTTGTAAAATAGGACTGCAAAAATACATGCAGAAACCAAGGTACTGTCTCCTTTGATACTGGGAATTTCAAAGCAGATTACAGAGGTCTGAAATGTAAATGCAACCTGTCATGAGCTGCAGTGAAGTTCTGATCTGAAATTCAATAAAGAGCTGCAAAAATAATTTTGTTTCGCTGGAATTCAGGATTAAGGCTGAGGAAATAAAAATGTCTGTTTTACAAGCCCAGACAGGCTCAAAGAATAAGGCTTCTTTGAGAGGAAGGGAGATAGTCATGCTCATACACTTGTGATTGTGGCAGCTTGATTAGGAAATATGGCTTAACATGTGATACTAAAAGCAAACAGTGAAAGTTGTCATCTAGGTTTGGTGCTTTCTGTCTCTTGGCTTGTAATGGCAGTGTGTTGTGTTACTTTCTCTTCTGAAACTTCTGAGTATCGAGAACCCGCCCGCGCAGAGCTTTGCCAGGTTTCCGAGAGCATTCTCTAGCCGAGGCTGGGAATGATAATCTTGCAACCGAGTCACAGAATTCCCGTAGCATTCCCATACCTCCTGCTCCCTGCCCGCCGGTCGCCTCCCACCTCTTGTTCCTGTCTCCCTGCCCCAAAGTACCCAATGCAAGGAGAAGATTTCTGCTCTGGATGCCTTCCAAGCTGGGTATTTCCATTCTGCTTGCTTAATAGGTATCTGTCATTTCTGTTGCCTGGAGGGGCTTCACTTTCTTTCCTAATACTCTTGTGTAACGTTTGGGGTTGAACGCATAAATAAGTGTATTTTGGTGGTAAATGAAAGTGATCCATATGTTTCTTCTCTTGTTTGTAACTGCTGTGAAGTTTGATAAGGCTTATCTTTGTGAGACCTTCTCAGTAGCAGTTCTTTTTGTCTAACCGCTTTCACACCTCTTCCTTTTCAACTTGACTTGAAGTATTAAACAAATGAATTGGGAAAAGGGGGAGGAACTAAGGGGGAGATAATCCTAAATGTCTGTCAACTCAAAAATGTGCAAGTTAACAAAGGCTTTGCCAGGTCTTTAATAAACCTTCTAGGCAAATGTGTGACAACTTTACAAAAGTATTTATATGGGGAAAAAAAAAATTGCTACTATTCTATTTCTCTGTTATTTTAGTGAATAACGAGAGATGTGGATGGAGAAAGGACCAGCTGTGCATGCAAACTATCTCCCGTTTTGTAATTCCAGTTGTTATTCCCTTTATGGCAACAGGCCAAGTTTTCCAAGATGCCTTACCACTGTCTAGAGGTTACAGGCAAGCTGAAGATCCATTCCTAACAGTTGTAGAAAACTCTGTGAGTGTCTGAAAAGATTAATTTAGAAGTGTGTTGTATTTAAGAGCGTAAATATTTGGTTGTATGGATCTCCATTTCTTTTGTCATGCAGCTTTGAGATGTGAATTGGGTTAATTCTTTTTGAATATTGAACAGATTTTATGAACCCTTGCTTTTCTGATGAGTTGGGACAACTCTTCAGTTTCATTTTTATTGGCCAGATTTTAAAAATTCTAGCTAGATATTTATTATTCTTTCTATCAAGCTAAAACTTCACAATTTAAATGATAAAAATGAGTAAATCGCTGTGTTGCACCATGAATGGTGTTTTAGTACGTTACTTTCCCAGTAGATATTTTTTTAAAATCTGCTTCTTGCATCCAGATGCCCTAAGCGGTGTATTTACCAATGAAAACTGCTATGGGATGACTATCCTGCAAAATTTCTTTCTAGTCCCAAAATGGGCATGGTGTGAACAGTGGCTTTTCAGGCCTCCTCCTCCAATACCCCACGCCAAATAAATGCTGATTTGTGTGATCCATTCAGATCTCAGACTAGTAAGAAGGCATTGTTCGCTATGATCACACTTCTGACTCCTTCATGGAGTTCAGGAGAACATTTGAGGGGGTGTCGAGGCTGTTCCATGGTTTAACGGAGAGGAGTTTGTCTCGCAGTGTGGTGATCAATGCGAGTTGAAAAGATTTCCATCCCATGTCTAGATTTCCACTTGTACTGTTTTTTTTTCAGTTTCCCCAAAAGAGCAACCAATCTTGTCTCTAAAGCCTTAATTATATGTAGCACAGCAGAGACAGCTCCTTAGGGATGGGTGCAACTTCCTCATGCTTCAGTCATCGCTGTTTTGTCACCTTATCCTGGAAGACAACTGTAGCTGCCACCCATACTTGGCTTCTCTGACTTGACCTCTCTCAGCAATTAAAAGCCTCGCTTAAACAGCTACACCCCTGATGTATGGTGATGTATGAGGAAGTTTTGAGTATGTATGTTCTCACAAACTTATTAACAGTGTATGTAATTTCGAGCTTGTATAGCTGATTGACTCTATTTGATAAACAAATGCAAGGTGGATTTATTAAGAATGTACGTAAGAACATTGCCATATGTCTGAAATTAGAATTCCCTGCATAATACTGTAATTGAACAAGGCAGGATATGGCTCAAAGACACTTATTTCCCTGTGCCCTTTCGAATCCATCTGGTGGCTTTTGCTGTTCTTTTATCTCCCAGCAAATCAAGACCTTAAAATTGATGACCTAAAATTCATTTCGTTGAAGCTACTTTAATGACACTTCCCTTTCTGTGCATGTGCGTGCAGAAAATGTAACCCATATACAGTAGAGTGCATTCGTTCTTACCTATTCTATTAAGTAGTTGATACTATAGATGTTATTTCTGTCTGCAATAGTAGAAACTTTTACAGTGCTGAAGGCATTTGCTGGACAAACATAACACTGATAATACCTGGTTATTGAATAGCAAATATAATAGGATGAGAAGGGGAAGACTTTAGCCCTTTTTTACAGGGAATTAACTGCAAAGGAGAATGACAGTAGAGAGCTTGCATGAATACTACTTGAATTTAAAGTAGAACTTAAAAATTCATTAAAAAATTTTTTTAAGCTCTTTTCTTCATATTGTGCTATGAATTCAGTAGGCAAGTGGGGAATTGGGGTATGTATTGCCACAAGACACCCACCTTTTGACCTTTTCATTTTCAGCCTGTGGAGTTGTCAGATGAAAATCCTGGAGACAACTACGTTGATTAACGTTTGCAAAAGTGAGATCTGCGTGTGTGTTTTACAGCTCCATATGCAGCCGATCAAAATTTAGTATGTGCATCTCTGAAATAGAGGCCTGGAGGAATGATTTCCTTTACAGATGTTGTCCCATCATACTAGTCTACCTGAGGTCTACTTTCCACTAAGATAAAAACCCATTCTATGTCTGCATGCTATATGAGTGAATTATACCATATAGGAACAAATGCTTTCTGAGCTGAGAGAGAATGAGTAATGGCTGGCTGTGTTGCTTCCTGCATTATTGATCTATGCAGAAACTACTTTTCACCAGAGGCAGTGAGAACACTTCAAGGAGTGCTGAAAAGTTCCGAAAACTGTTAGCCAACAAACCTTTTAGAGAGATTTTTTTTAAATTTTTTTTTTAATTTATTTTACGTTTGTGGCCTGATTGACACAGTGAAAGACCATATTGGGGTAGATCCATGCTGCTGAAAAAAAAGGAGAGGAGAGCACTGTTTGTATTCTTCCCAATCTTACTTTGTTTACTTCTTTTTGAGAGTATTCACATGACAAATTATCTTTCCAGGCCTGTTAACAGTACCAGCAGTTTGAGAGAGAAAAACAGAGTAGGAAGGATCCTCTCATGTTCTTGTTGCTTAGGGGTGTGAACAAAAGGGCTTTAAGGTGTGTAAGGACCTCACTTTCTCATCACAGTATACTGATTTTCTTTTTCCGTATGAGAAATACAGTGTCGTTCTATCTACTTTTATGTAAAATGAACCTGTTAATTCAGATTGCTAGTGGAGTTGATTTTCTTTCATGTATCTACCTGCCATAGTTTCTTAGCAATTAGGATTAAAAATATGTTGTGGGAGGCGCTCATCATTTTCTGACTCAGTTGCTTTCAGTAAGAGTCAAGCCTGTAAAGCAGCTGTTAAGGTCAGGCAATCTGTAATTGACCTATCATATGTTGCAATTAAAATGTATCACAGCTTTTAGAAATAGGAGTTGTCTCAGTTGCTCTTGGGGAAAAAAAAGAAAAAAAAAACCCAAACCACTAGAAAGCTGTAATGTATTAAACTGAGCCATTAACTATTGCTTTCTTCTGTGTCTAGTGCAAAAAATGGAGGGGAATGCAAATTAAGCTAGTGGCTTTGATTTTAGTACCCTGTTTTTGGCAGGGACCTCTTTCATGTTCTAACAAAGTCCAGGGAACATTCTTGCCAATGTCTGTCAATTAATTATTTTACACCTTGAAATGTTTAGCATTATAAATACTATGTGAAAAATAAGAAAACATATTTAAATGAGAACACACATGTGGATGCTTTTGCCACATTCTTCTACTTCTTTTGACTTAATACTTTTGTGGATTTTGTAAAATATTTGCATGTACTGTAATAGAATGACTAGGAATTTTATGGTTGCTTCAGCCCTGTGCACTTGAGTGGATTTTTTGTGTGTCTCTCTCTCATAGTCCAGTATTTTTAATCATAAAATGCTTAAACCACTCTCTAATGCAAAATAAATCTTTGAGAGACTATACTGACATGTGTATGACAGTTATAAGGCTCTAGAAGCTTTTTGACAAGCTGAAAAAACCCCAAGACCCCTTGTGTCTTGATAGTTAGTTGGGAAGCTGGGAAAGTCTGGGTTGTCTGTCCTAATGTTTTTAATTGAGCCTCACTTAATAGCTTTGCTCATCAAGGTTTGACAGGGTTTCTGTGCTGTGTATTTGGTTTTGTGTTTTTTTTTTTTTAATAAGCAAAAACTTTGTCTTTAGCATCAGAAAAATTCAGGTTGTTAGGGGCCATCTAGGTTGCATTTCAGTCTTGGGAAAATTTCGGTATCTTGGATGTTCTCCTGTCTCATCACTCTGCACTGTGTCCTCCAGTTGAAAAGCTACAATGCTGCTGAACTTTTACATTTTAGTTTCTAGGTATTTGAGTTGAACATAAAGCTGAATGAAATGAGATGAATGTTGCCTTAAGCAGAGGTACTCGCCCCTTCTGAGTTTGACATTTTGTTTTCCTGCTATTCTTAGGACAAGGTTTCTTCTGAGTTGAACCTTCTGTGGATCCTTCTATGAATTAGAAGCTAAAGGAATTTAAAGCATAAAGCATATTAGTAGTTTATGATCTCTGCACACTTGTTGCTAGAATAAGATGGGTTGTGTGATTCTTCAGCTGCTTTAATTTGGTTCTTAGTCTTTACTGTTGCTGTTTTAAGAAGATAGTGATTCTGTATGATTTTACTTGTTCAAAGTGCTGTGTGAACATTACTCTTCAGTGAAGTAAGTTAAAGCAAAATATTTCTCACCCTCTTAATAATATTGAAACTCAAAATAACATGATTACCTGCTCAGGGCTTTCAGAGAGGTCTGGAAATCTAGTCCATAAGCCATTTCCTTCCAAAATTAGATCATGAAGAGCTTCTTTGTTCATGTGGTGCTGATGTATGTTTTTTGCCTTTGCAGTTTCCAGGTAGCATGAAATGCTGGTAATACCTTTCTCCATTAATTTTTCATGGGATCTAATGATAGGCAAGACTATTCAATGAAAGGCATAGAGTTATTGGCAAGACCGCCTCTCTAAGTGCTAGGAACAATTTTTTTAAGAAACTTTGCAGAACAGTCTGACTTTTGGGTTGAATTTCTTTTGAATTACTTTTGTCCCACTACTTCTCAAACTCTATTTCAACTCTGAAAAGACTCGCATGTTACGAAGTCCTATTTATTGACCTTTTCCTAAGCTTTTCTGTCCTTTGGACCCTCTGGGGATTATGCTTGCAAAAACTTCTGAGAAATCCTGTTCTGTTTTCTCTGGAATGCATTTTCTGCATTTATCATTTCTGCTTTCCTTAGGTAGATGAGATGCAAGGAAGTAAGCAAATGTAATCCACATGCCCTCTAACAGTAGTTCCCTATGTTAATAGTTGTAGCTTGCTATGTATCTTCAGGTACCTTAGGTTAATTATTTTCATGTGTGAAGTACAACTACCTTTCTAGTTAGGTATGAATACTTTCTTTTTTGTATTGAATGCAGATGTAGCCCTCCTCCTTCCCATAGACAATTTAAGCTTTCTGAAAGTAGCCTTGCTTTGATTAGTTGTTCTTGTTTTGTTTTGTTGCCAACTGCCTGGGGATCCAAAAAGTACCACCGGAGCTGGAGGATGAGAAAGATCAGAAACCAGATAATCCTGATAATGACTGTGTTGGGCCTGGGGCTTGCCAAGGTCCTAGGCATGTGAAGTCATCTACACTTCTATAGGGAGTTCTGTATTTCTTGCACTTCTCACAGGGTCTAGAGTAGTTGCAAAGGCAACAGCAGTGACCTGGCTGTATGGGAAGAGCTGGAGATAATGTGCAGCTTCTGGCTGAAGTTACTTTGGTGAAAAACCCAACAGATGTCAGTGTGAGTGAGTAACCTTCTGTAGATGACAACATAGACATTTCTTTTAGCTGAAACATACTGACCCGTCCATTCCCAATACACGTGCAAAGACACATTCGCAGATGCATGGCAATGCAGGATGGCAAAAAGTCTTGCTGACACTTGTATACGTGAAGTTGTGAGGACTTTGCTGGTACAGGAGAGGACTCATCGAATGCGTGCAGTGTTGCAAAGGTATTCCACTTGTTTGAGTTGGTCTTTGTGAGGTTGAGTGGAAAGATTCCCCACCATCCCACTCCCCTGTGCCTTTTTCCTGCTCTGCCATTGTGACTTTCTGGGATATGTGGCATCACTGGTCCATCATGGTTCTGTAGCTCTTTTTTTTTTTTTTTTTTTTTGAAGAGTTATTACCTTGCTGCTTAGGGATGTATGCTTGGTCCAAACCTAAATACTTCTAAGTAGTAAATGCTTTAGTCCTGTTTAACCAGAGAATACCCCTTCTCTAATTTTGAAAACATCTCTGAGAAATAAAGATTGTGTACTATGATTGTGTACTATGTTTTGTCCTGTCAGGTAAAAAAGCCTTAAAGCACCTCGCATGCTAATCCTCTGCAAAACATGAAATTAGAATGAAGGTTGTACATATGAAATGTAAGATTTGATGAATCATTAAAAATCCACTGAAAAAAATATATCTTTAGATACCTATGGGGTATGGTTTGTAAATCTGTAGATTCCATTCCTTTTTTAATGATCTTTCATAACTATATTTTACATGGGGACCTAGAGTTTGAGTTATTAACTAGTGCTGCTCATCTGTGTATCTGTGTTTAGCTTCATGTGGACAAGCATATTTATTTTTAATATCTTTTCTGCTCTTTTCATATGAAGGTATATGATGGTTGTTTTAACTTGGCAGTTGCTGTGAATATTGACTGAATTTTTTTGTTAGTGAAATGAACGTAAATGTAAAAAAAGTCCTTGAACGCTCACTTGTTACCTGTAGGCAGTTTTAGCTATTGATGAGCATCTGAATTGTTGGGAAAAATGAGTCTGTAATACAATTCTGATAAGCCCTTTTTAATTTAGGATTCAAGGCAGCTTATTTTACTTCATTTTGGAAACATGCTTTTCTATAAGTCACTCAGTCAAAATTTCCCCTAAAGATTTCATAGTGACCTTTAATTTAATCAGTGATGTGGACAGCATTTTCAACTGTGGACTAATCCACAGACGTTTTGGATAATCTTTCATCAGATTAATGAGGAGTTGATTTTTTTTTTTTCTTTCCACCAACATAAGAGGGAGAGAGTTACAATGCTGCATAGTTTTATATTCTAGCTCACCATTTACCCTCTCAATAGGATGTAATTTTTTATCTGTAAGCTTTTGATGTTTTATTTCTGTAATAATGAAGCATTTTCTGTTGAGATGCAGATCTTCTGCAGCACCAGCAAATTCTGATTTAGTCTCTCCCCCCTTTTAGAAGAGAACAAACGCAGCAGTTACATATTGCTCAGGATTGCTAATGGACCAGTGTTTTTTACTCCTCTTTGGCTTGTCAGGGTGACTCTGAAGAGAGTGCTTCAGCCAGGTAGTGTAGCAGTTTTAGAAGAGAAAAGTGGAAAAAGCTGGCTTTAGACTGTGACAAAAGTTTGCCTCTCTCTCTGCATCTGTGAGGTTGCTCTGGTTTTAATGCATTTATTTTTAAATCCCTCACTGCAGGAGTTTCAGATCTAGGTCTGTAAACCTTTGTTTTTCTGGGGCATTTCTCTTCTCACTCATGACCAAATATTTTTTTTGGGTAATTTTGATGCCAGCAACTAGTTACCTGGAAAAATAAGTATTTGAAGGTACTTTTTAAAGACAGCAATATATGATATAGGAAATGACAAAAGCTCCAAAACCTGTGATGGAGGAGGAGAGGGGGGATTTGGTTGTGGTTTTGTAACTATTTTGTTTTGTTCTGTTGAGGGAATTAGGGAACTAGTAAAAGGTCCCTTTGAACTGTTTAATGCTGAGTGTTTTGGAAGGAAAAGATGCTACTTGTTGCTTGCAATTATGAATGATAAACAAGAATAAAGTAGTTCCTAGCAGGAGACCATGTGAATGGAGAAAGTATAATGTGCTAGAATTTTTATTTGTTCTCATTGTGCCAACTAGGAGTAAACCTTCTTTAATGAAATTACATTCTGGTGCAGTTTGAATCTGCTGCAAAGAGCAGAGGAATATGTTATTGAAAGTGTGTGAGTAATCTGAAAAAAAGTCATAGTTTATGAGTTGACTATATGGTAAAAGCAACTTTTTGCTATTATAACAGTTCTTTTCACAGTGCTTTACTAATGTGTAATAATCAGCATGTTGAGGAGCTTTACGAGTAGTACTGCAGTTGGTTGGGAAACAAACAGTAGAGGCTATGTTGAAGTTGATCTCTTGAAGAGCTCATTAAGCACATTCATTAAGAAGCAGTTTCTGGGCTCAACTTGTAGCTAACGTTACCAATACTCCATACTTCCAACTTCTCCTTTGAATTTCAGAGAAATGTTGCAAAATAAAATTTGACCTATAGCGATTGAAAAGTGCTACACTCATACGATGGCAAGGCAGCAACCTGTGTCTAGGCATGTCATCAGATTTGTTGAATTGCAGAAGTCCTTCTTGCCTCGCTGTTGACAGGCTTCAGCTTCCAGCTCTGGCAGCTTGGAAGCACTGCTCTACCTACCAGAGGCGTGTTTTGCTAGCTCGTTTTCTGTCTCGCACTTTAGCAGATTTGCTGCTGCCTTGTTCTTAATCTAGTGCTGATGCATGTTGCTTTGTGGAATCAAGTCCTTTCGGGACCGTGCCTTCCTTCTGGAGTCTAGCAGAGCACAGGCATCGTTCTGTGAACGTGGCCTTCGGGTTACAGGCCAGAGGGACAAGGAGCCTGGGAGTCTCGGCTGTCCTGCAGCTGCGATTCGTTGTCTTTGCAGAAAGCTCGTAATGTTTCTGTGTTTCTATATGTTCTTGTTTTAAAAAGAATACATGTCACAATATATAGCAAAATAAAGTGACTCTTCTCCACCTGCTGTTTACTGTTCTTCTATGAGTTATTGCATGTTTTGTTTTAAGCTTTAACTTATTTTATTTCTTCTGTTAGAGGAAATGTTCAATTTCTTAGAAATACCGCTTCACTTCAGTCTTCAGAAAAGCATTAAATAGGAAGAAGTTAAATTTTTCTGAGTTTCTGGACAACCTTTAACTGCTTACCTTTTTGTGTTTGTCAAGATTAAACTGTAGTGCAGCTTTATGAAGTTTTTGGTGTAAGTGATGTGTCATGGAAGGAGAATAGGAAAGAATAACAATCTTTTATCGGTGAAGGCAGAGAAACTAATGTGGTAGCTGACCTTTCTTAGGTGTTTGGGGAAAATGTTAATATAGAATACACTCGCTTAGCTAACATGAAACAATTTTTATTGATTATTTTTGAAGCATTGTAAATACAAGCTTGTATTAAGGACCTTATTAGCAGCACCTGTCTTCAAAAAAATTCCAGTAATTTTGAAGACTCCTTATTTGCCAGTGCAATTTTACTTGACCTTTCTGTCCTAGGCTTCAGTAAACAACCCCTCTTATTTGTCTCTTTGATAGGTTTATAGATTTCATTAGAAGTATTGTCATCTCATTGACAATACTTTAAAATCTTGCTTAGGATCTTTCATTTAAGTATCCCTAAGCCTACCTAAACGCTGGTTATTTAACTTGGATTATTTTTACCTTAAAAGCATTTGCACAATTTTTTTTTTTTTTAATGAGGCTCAGAGAATCTTGATGGAGGTATTTTAGCTGTTAACCAGCTTAATTGTGATAACCTGTTTGACCTCTGTTAGAGTTATGTGCTGTGGAAGGTCTGCATGTGTACATTATAGTCCATAGCGGGTGGCATCATCTATTTTGGCTGTGATCCTAGTGTTGATTTCTGTTGAACACACTGGACTACATTCTTTTAATAGTACTTGATATCGATATAAAATTTTTCATTTCTGTGCTTAGATTTAATACAGGTTTTTTGGGGGTTTTGTTCCTCTTCCCCCCCCTCTATCTCAAATCCAGTTGCGTGAACTGGAAAGGTAAAGCAAAACTTCCTTCTTACTCCTGTTGGAAAGTGAGCTTTAAAGTACTATCTTCAGGCTGGGTAACTAGATCCCTGACACAAAGATTTCACAGGGCTATAGTGTGATGGTAATTACCAACACTTTCTATGTAGTTCATTTAAAAGTAATGACTAGTAGATGTAAAAGGAATAATAGATGTTAACCATGGAATACATTAACTTGTGGAAATGCCAGGGGAATTTAATTTGTCGTAATTAGAAATTTGAATGGGGATAGGAAAGGATGTTGAAATTTGTTTTTTGTATTCTTTTTCGTCTTTTATGGTATAAATCTACTGAATGAGATGAAATTTATGTGACAGATAATGTCCCAGTAGCCGTGATCTCTGCTTCAGCGAGGTCATTCTCGCATAAATGGGAGTTGGCTTTCTAGACTACTTCTGCGGCAAAGTAGTGATAATGGGTTATCGGAGATGTAAACTTCCAATGATTTAACATGTTGCTTGAGTAAAGACTGTAACCGATAACGATCACTAATGCTTGCTTTGTTTTGAAGGACCTGAAATGAAGACTTCTAGCTCTTAGTAGAAGGAATTTTGTCTGATACTGAGAGCTCTGTTATTTATTTTAAATAACTATAAATAATACCAACAGTCTTCCTGTATCTCTCAGTGTTGGAAGGAAGATACTGGCTGTGTTTCTAGTAAATCAAGTGGAATCTATAATTTCTGAGAGCAAATATGAATTTCAGATCACATTGGCTTGTGCAGGTATTCCCAAATGGGGAAGTGTTTGGCATGCTTCTAGCCTGGTTTGGGGACAGTGGCTTAACGCATTAGGGTGGTCCTGTCTGTGTTAATGTAAGATCTTCTGTAGCTCTTCTGTCACGCCACATAGATGTTGCAAAGATAGTCTAAAACAAATACACCACTTCTCCTTCCTACCAGATGGAGGGTAGATTTAGAGTATGAATCATGTATCCGTCTTCAGTCTGACACTTGGAAATCACTACCGAGTAACCCAAAATAATAAAAATGAGCCCCACCAGTCCTAAAGAACAACTGCTTTTTTCCCCGGTCTAGGTGATGGCAGTTTGCCAGAGCAGGAGGTGCCTGTTGGAAGAGTGATGGCAAAGAAGGATTATTGGGGAAAGCAGAGATGTAACCAGTTAGAAACATCTTTCCCTTTGCACAGTGATGGCAATCTGCATGAAGTCAAATTGTGATATTATCGATAATCAAATTAGTGCCTCCTGAATAGCATTTAGGGCTTGTTCTTCTGACGCAACTGACAGATACAGGGGAAAGTATTACAATGCTTTTTAATAATCTGTAAGACTTTTTCTTTACTTAGCAGGAAAGGAATTTCTGTTTTGTGGAAAACTTTTTTTTTTTTTTTGGTCTGTGTTTGGTAGCAACAAGCAGGGAAAATACTCTTGATAAGTTTTGAACCCTGCTGCAGATTTTTATGAAAGCGTTCTACTAATACGGCATACCCTCTCACCCTTTTGTAGGTGTTGCATTAAGTAATAGCAATGTGATTGGAATAGTTGGCTGTTGCAATATGTGCGAATTTAGTTACCCAATCTGTCATGTTTCTCCAACTGAATGATTATGAAAAACATTGAATTGCTTTACTGAATATCCCTTACTTAATTAGGAAATGCAGCTAAATTGAACTGTGTATGGGTGGATAAAATAAGCATGGTGTATACAACTTTTGAGCTGTTCTTTTAAGTTAGTCCCTAGTTCGCTAGTTTGTGTATTGGTTGAATCACTTTTTAAATCGTTAATGTGAAAATAATTGCTTTGCTTTATCTATAAAGTTGATAGTATAATTGTCTAAAACAGGCATTTCGGTGCACGGTGTGTTTTCTCAGTGCTGTGAAGTAGGTGGTTTCTGAGGCTAAGCTGAAGAAGGCTGTGGTGTGTGTTTGTCCACTGCAGGGAAAAGGAGGCGGGTTTGCCAGTTCTGGAGAAGGCTGTTTACGCTGTTGGGTGAAATGACGGATTGCTTGGGTGCTTGGCTGTTTGTCTGAACACTCCCAATTAGTCATTCCTGGTGTAGGTAAGAGCACATGTTACTGCAGCGACGCTTGTAAAAGGTGTCGTGGCCTCACTTGGCCCAGCGCCGCCCAACACCTGCTCTCTCCCTGGGTGTCCCCGCTCGTCAGTGGGCACGTCAGGGTGCGGTGGAGATGTGTTGTCATCTGGGTAAAAACGCGTCCTCGGCTCCCACACTGTGCTGCCTCGCCGCTCACGAGGAAAGGGCTGGGCAAGGAATATTTTCTATTCAGCGTGCGTGCACTGCTTCCTGTTGTTGTAGCGCTTTAAAAGCAAAGCCTGTAGGTGAGGATTATAAACGGCTGTTATGGGGGTGATGGGGGTGCAGAGCCTTAACGTAAGAAGTGGAAGTGGCAGTAGTTGGTTGGCAGCTCTCTCATTCCACTCCGCCAAAGCATCCAAAGTTCAAACCTTTGGGAAATTATTTTCTGAGCAGCCTCCTTCCCTTCCAGGTAAAAGTTCATGTTTGAATTGTTTGAAGCCTGAGGATCTAAGATTATTATTCAAACCTGCCTGCCACATAAATAAAAGTGATACCTTGCATCTTCAGAATATACAGCAACAACAACAAAAAACTAGAGGCAGCCAGAGAAGGTGGGGACAGCTTAGTTTTCAAAAGAAGGATCAGTGAAAACCTCTGCTTCTGCAAGTATCGATGTAATTGCAAACAGTTGGTTCGGAATTGTGCCCCTTCAAACAGGGAGGCCAGGA
>NW_009209877.1:20249-32218 GCF_000690835.1 Fulmarus glacialis
GGGAGAGGAGTTGGGGAGTAGGAAAAAGGGGAAGCAACGAGTGAGGAAAACATAGCAACGAGTGAGGAAAACATAGCTGGAAATCAGTAAGAAGTGAATCTGTTAGAATCATTTAAGGGGTAAAAGCATATGGTTCGACACCTGATCAAAACCGAACACCTAGTAGAAGAGCTGTCAGTAGTGGTAGCAGTGGAAGAAGTCAGGGATGTTACTGTTCCATTCGCTATGGAAAAGCTTCTCAACATCTACTACTTTGGGGGCGGGGGGGGAGCGAATCCTTCGCAATAAAAAAGAGAAATTGTGCTCAGGAATGGATTGGAAACATGGGTCTGCCCAGAGCAGGGGAAAATCTCCCCTATCTGGTGTTTGTGAGGGAGAAACTACTTTCAGTAGGATATCTGGTGTGTTGAGAGAGGTTAGAGTTGTTAAAAGCTTGGAATAATGTAGAGAGCGTGCTATTGTTGTAATCCCAATTGATATTCAGAATGCCTGTAATGAAATATCTGCAGTTGGCCAAAACACATGTGCTCCCTTAAGTAAATAGCATTACAATATTTCTCCTGTATTGTACACTGTTTTTTTTTAATGTACCAATTGTTTGAAAATTTGATACAAGATACAGCTTTGAACAGCTGTTCTTGGGAAGAGCATGAACTGCCCTGTAGCAAAACCAGCCTATAAACAGGGTTGACTTAGAAAGTTCCAGCAAGATCAAAGAAGGCTAAAAATGATTATTTGCCCAAGCAGAAGTGGTTTTTCCTGGAAACCAGTTCCCTAAACTGAAATATCACTTAGGCCAGAAGTTGAGGGCATTGGATACTACAGTGTTATCTTGTCAGTCATGGGCTGAGGATGCCAAAGTGCAAGCAGTTGGATTATGTTAATGTTCGGCTGCTACCGTGTTGATAGTGCTTATTTAAGAATTCATTTAATAATTCATGGTATAGTAACATGTTTAAGGGTAGGCAAATATTGGCTAATCAAGAATTTCTTTCCTTTCTGTGTTACCTAGTTAATCATGATGTAAAAAAAAATCTTACTTGTTCAGTAAGCAGTAAAATCTTTTTTCCAGTACCTTCGGTGTGTGCAAGTAAACTTCATCTCTTTCAGGTAATTAGCACTGCATTAGCACAACATGGCAACTGGTGTTTAAACACAAGGTAATTAACTGTGCAGTGTAAACATAGCGTGCTAAAGAGCTAACCAAACCCTTGAATTTCTAGCTGATCGAAAATAACACACAAGAAATGTTATTTGGGCGTGGAGGGAGTAGTTAATATTTTTCTCCAGTGTTGCTAGATTATTGATACATGGCTAGTGCCAAATTGGCAGAAGAGAAAGGGTCAGACATTTCAAGCTGATGCCAACAGCGACGTGTGCAAGTGCAGCTCTTGTGTGGCTTTTTTTGTTGTATTTTTTTTTTTTTCGTTTTTTCCTTCCTTAGTGTATAGTGTTGTAATGGCTCAGTGACCTGGAAGATGGGTAGGGGTTTCTGTACTTTCAAATTTTGGTTTGCTAGTCTTGCAATTTCACAACTGGCACAAAATGTTAGAGATGTGTGTTAGCTGGTGGTCCAGCACTAGGGAAATGGAAGTAGGGTTGGATACATATCTTGTCTAGTAGTATTTTTTTCCCTCCCCAAAATAAATTTGGGTGCATTTGTCTAAAAAATTGGGAAATTTGCAGTTTGAACTACGTGAAATGGAACTGTGTCCATAGGAAGCATGGATTCTGTATGCTGGTGGTTTCCAAGTGTGCTAATCCAACAGGGAAATGAAAAACCAAGTTTCTTACCACCTGTAACACTCACCAAGTTATATATACATATGACTGATAAATGCATATCTAAACTTCTGAAGTTCTTGCTATTTGGGTAAATAACTGCTTGACCCGCAGACATAGCAGGAAAGATAACAATCTGCCAAGTCCTTAAGTGGGCTGGAGGTACACCTCCATCATTGAAAGGGAGTTCTCCATTTAATACTGCTACTTTGATATGTCAAATGGATTTTGGGGAGGACGGGAGAAAACAGTTCCATGATAAAAGATGAAGCCAGAACCTGATCTTGAGGCAGAATTTTGTCTCTTAAGCAGTTTGTCAGAAAAATGGTTAGGTGTCAAGTGAAAGCATGACTAGGGTCTGAAAGCTTCTTTTGGTTCTTTAAACCCAAACTGGCTCCCTGACGTATGCAGCAGAACTGGGACTGAAAACTGAAATTATAAAATTTCTGGAGGCTTTGCATGAAGCAGGATAGAGTCCAGCTCCTTCTGTACAACCTGACTGGGAAGCACGCAAATGCTGGGAGAAGCAAGGAATAAACTAGTCAACAATTTAGGAGCCATAAAATGGGCAACTATAGTGAGTAGCAAGTTGTAGACAGATACTCACTTCTGTTCCAACATTACTGGATAAGCTCGGTAGGAAAGACCTGCTCTTTTAAAATGTTTAACCCAGCTCATTCTACTGACAGGTTAAAAAATGTTTATATGAACAGCTCCATTAGCAAGTGTAAAGGGCTACAGCCTTTAGTGGGAAGATGATGACAAACAGGTGGCACTGGCTTGCTGTATAATCTGATACCACAACTGTTTGTGAAGTGCACATTTCTTCACCACCACGTAATCCTTCTTCTGAAATGCTCTTTAAACGTCAGCTTGACAGTTTGATTACGGCATTTTAACAGCTTCTGAAAAATAATTCGGTTATTGAAGTGGTAAACTTGCTGCCTTGACAATGAAGATAAAGTGCTGCCTCACAGCTGGAAAGGCAGAGCTAATCTTGTAATTCCTGATCCATCTTTGTGTATGGTTACTAGTGCCTTGGTTTAAATGTGTGATGTTTCCTCTCCATGTAAATATATGCTAAGTCCACTTTCATGGTTCAATAAAATGCTTGAAATAACATGTAGATATAATTGGTGTAAATGGCAGGTATGTTAGTGGATCTGTCACATAAGCAGCCTGTGTGCCCCGATCTGATCAGGTATTTTTAAAAAGTACTACTGCTATATCAGTGAGAAGAACAGTTGCCTCTACTGAAATGTTCTTACACATTCTTACAGCAAAACTGCTAGCAGTAATAAATTCTTTGGGTATATACGTTCTCTGAGGTAGACCTCAAACATGTTCTATCTGCAGAAGCCTGACTCATGTCTTTTTGACAACAGTTGGTTTGATACTGTCCGTTATTGAAATGTTTGAAGCTACTTCATCTTGCTGTACTGGGATTCTGCTAAAATACATTTGTAAAGGGCGTCTAGTCCTGGAATTCAGGAGGATAACTTTTAAAATTAAATTCTGTCCAATTATGCTTTGTTTTGCCTGCAATTATTGGACTATTGTGTATCCTGATGTCTATAGCTTGCAAAACCTGGGAAGACAATGACAATCATAAATGATCATAGAATCATTTAAGTTGGAAAAGACCCTTAAAATCATCGAGTCCAACCGTAAACCATGGTAACACTCATGATAAAATACCATTTAAATCTCTACTTCCTTATAGACCAGTTCAAATAGGTATACAAGAGAAGGTTCTGTCCCACACATGAAGACTTTTACATATTTCTGACCTTGCTTTGAGTTTCAAATTTGCTTTATTTAAAATAAATGGAAAGCATTAATTATTGTATGTAGAAGGAACTGAGACTTAGGAGTGAAGAATTTCAGTGTGCTGGGGTGGGATGGGGCTTCTGGAACTCAGAAGTGCATCTAGTGGGGAAAACAGGAAGGTGGCGTATCAAAGATGAACTATAATTTCAGAAACTTGAAGGTAATTTTAACAGCACGGCACTTCTTAATATTGCCATTTTGTGCTATGTGGAAATATGTTAACTAGCAAACAGTAACCTAGATCTGTAATTTTGAGCATAATTATCTTCTGCTTGTTGTTTTTTGTTGTGTGGGTTGTTTTTGCGTTTGGTTTTTTTTTCCCCTGCCTAAAATTGTGTTAGATTCTTCCTTCAAGATCATCTAAGAGGGTCTGGTAATGCTTTCTGTGCCTATCCATGATTGCCAGTTGTCCTAAGCATGTTTTTCTCCTTGTCTGTCTTTGAATCAGTTCTTGCATTCAGTGATGCTAAGAATGAGGTAGTTAAGCAGATGTGAAGGGGGTATTAACTAAAATATAGATATGTTTTATGCAATGAAATAAATCTACAGTCAATTTCTTTAGTAACAGTCCATAATTTGACTAGAGAGCTTTAAATCCAGTGAGATGAAGAGTGTCCAGATTGTTTTAATTTTCAACTGACTGACCTGCTGCGTATAACCTGTCTCTGGTGTTTGGCTTAATGCTTGAAAATAAGGGTGTTTGAAGGGGGAAAAATGCATTTAACATAATATTGCATTTTCTTCACAGACTCTGACACATCTCTGGGACCTGCAATGACAAGTCAGAACAGTAGCCATGCAGAGAAAACTGGTGAAATGTCCTCAAAGCAGTCAGCACCAAAAGTGCAGGTCCAACGATCTGTCTCCCGAGAAACCATCACTATTCATTTCTCTGCATTTGGGAAGGAGGAAGAAGAGGAGGAAGAGGAGTTTAAGGAATTTCTTGATGAGGAACTAGATGACCAAAGCATTGTAACAGCACTTGAAGCCAAGGAAGACCTCTGCTTTGAGCATACCGGCCATGATTTTTCTGGTCCAGCTACCTCGCTTAACATGGCCAACTCTGCATCACTGCTGTCCTCATCACCTGCAGTTCTGCCAACTGCAGAGACTGTAAAGCTGTTGGATTCTCCTTCCACATCCCAAGTATTCAGTGCAGTGCCACTAGTTCTGTCTCCAACATCACACTCATGTCATACAGTTAGCTTATCAGGTGCACCACCACCTGTGGAACAGAAATCCAGCCTGTCATCTTCCCCATCCTCATCCCCTTCCAGATCAGTTGTGTGCTCTAGCGGATCATCCACAGTTTCTAGTTCAAAGCCTTTTAAGGGTTTAGTCAAGTCCCTTTCAACAGATGTGGAACCAAAAGAACCCACCCCACCGATGCGACATAGACAGTTAATGAAAACCTTAGTGAAATCTCTGTCTACAGATACTTCTAAACAAGAATCTGAAGCTGTGTCTTACAGGCCACCCGACTCGAAACTGAACTTGCATCTGTTCAAACAGTTCACTCAACCTCGAGCTACAGGTGGTGATTCTAAAACTGCCCCCTCGTCTCCATTAACATCTCCCTCTGACACTCGTTCCTTTTTTAAAGTACCTGAAATGGAGGCTAAAATTGAAGATACTAAAAGACGCCTTTCTGAAGTAATCTATGAGCCTTTTCAGCTGCTCAGTAAAATAATGGGTGATGAAAGTAGTAGCCACAGGCCCAAAGCCTTATCTTCAAGTGCTTCAGAACTCTCAAACCTTTCCAGTTTGAATGGCCATTTGGAAAGCAATAACAACTACAGCATTAAGGAAGAAGAATGTGATTCTGAAGGGGACTTCTATGGAAGTGACTCTAACCTGAACAAGAGTGATCAGTCAAAAGCAGCGGAGGAACATGCAAAAGAGACAGAGACCAAAAGCTCTCAGTCTGCAAGCACAAAGGACGTGAGTTCGAAAACTTCACTCGTACTTGAAAAATGTTCATTGTCTGCACTAGCAAGCAGAGAGGATGAGGAGTTTTGTGAACTGTACTCTGAAGACTTTTCCTTGCTAGAGGATGAAGGCAAAACTGATAAACCTACTGAAACTTCGCTTGATCCAGAGATGACTGAGGAAAATGGTACTATGCTCAGTAGTGAAGATGAAAATAATCCATATGTGCAACAGCCTAAAATACCAGTGAAAACTTTATACTTCTTAACACTGTTAGTCTATGCTTACTTTATTATCCCTCTCCCTGGCTACTTAAGTGGACTCTTACTTGGAATGGCCCTTGGATTTATGATAGCTGTCTGTGTGATTTGGCTTCTTACTCCACGTACTCATGAGTATCTCAAATTGCATAGAAGTATGAAAAAGCGATGGAATACAGGAGCTCTAGACATCAAAGAACCTGAAATACTGAAGGTGAGGTCATGGCATTTTGTGTGTGTGTCTGTGTGCATTATTTTGGGTAGAAGTAGTAAACTAGATTTATTCTGAGGGTGTAAATGAGCTGAATTATCCCCATTTCTAAATAGAGTATTGTTTTAGGGTCAGGTGGCTTTGGCAGGGGCACAAATGGTTTAGTATCCAAGAATATGTAAGACTTCAGTGTCCTTAAGGATTAGTAGAAAAACAGAATTGCTTCGAAAGTAGAAGGGCAGATGGTTTTGCTGATGGATTTGAAATGATCCAGCTGAACTACTGAGAGCAAGTAATGTCAGTTTAGTGTGTAAAATAACGTTTGTGCTTGAAGCTGCATCTTGGGAGATGTGTTTCTGGGGTATTTTACTGTCTAGGCAGTAATTTGTCTTGTCTGTTCAGTCTAAGCAGATTCAAAAGTGGTGTGTTCAAGTAAAGCATAGATAATTGGAGAGCACGCAGATTCTCCTCAAACATTAGCTGATTAGAATGGGAGGAGGAATGAGTGATGAAAGGGACGTATTCATGGGTTATGATGTCTGTGGTTCTGCTTGCTGATATCTTGAATATTGTACTGTATAATATGGATTACAGTTCAGTAAAATGTGTGCCTGAGAGCTGGGTTTTAAATCAAGCTCTTAGAAAATTTATCCTCCCTCCTCTTTGCCCTTCCTCATCTCCACTTCTTGTTCAGATACTGCAAGTTGCTGTCACTTCATACGTCTGGCATGTTGCTGTCTGTCCAGTTGTGATCCATACAACCACACAGTTACTTCAGTGGCTTTGTGCTTCTTCCTTGTCCTGTCCTGCCTCTCCTAATCTCCATCTGCGATGAATTAAAATAATATTTTCCCAATTGCGGAATTCTGAACAATAAAGCATCTACTAGTTTCTGTTGTGCAACAGAAGCATTTCAGAATGATAGTGGTACAACCTTCACTTGATATCACTTGCTTATCAGAGTATTTGTGAATGCTATCTTGTATTTGTGTAAATATTAAATCTGTCCTGAGCTTTCTGAAGGTGCACCTCCAGTTGTGTAACAACACAAAGGTTGCATGGATTTAAATTCATACGGTATTGGTTTTATGCTGTAGAATCTGTAGTGTATCGATAGCTAATCTCATATATCTTTAGGTAACTGAAAAGTTAGAGAAATGGGGTATAAGAGCCAACTTTTGCTGAATACAGGCAGCAATTGCATGCCCAAGCCTGATGCTACCTTGGTATTCCCTGTTTTTCTTGAATGTTACGAGTTGTGGTCTTTATTTGCTGTTGTGAATGCAGACTGAACAATCCTCTCTGCCCAATTGATTTACCTGCTGCTTAACATGTACAAATCTTCACAAACTTTAAGTTCTGTCTTTGTTAATTGGGTGCTGGGACTCTGTGTATAAATTTGCCTTGATACTTGAAAGCTGGTAAAGATCCTGATACTCATTGTTGGCTGGTGTTAAGATGGCTCTTTGAGGTGTTAGCTGTTATTCAGGAACTTTTAAACTATATTTTAATGCTTTTATCCAGGAGATACATTTTATAAGAATGGCTGTAGGCAAGAAATGAACTGTGCAGAGAAGTTTGTATGAATGTAGATTAATGTTTTGTATGACCTGATAAGTATTTCTTGCGCTCATTAACACACAAGTAGTTGTCCTTAATATGTAAAGCCCTATAAAAGAGCTTTTTAGTGCTTCAGGAGTTTAAAAAACAGCTCAGTGCCCATATCGTAGTGGAACAGTGTAATGTGATCTAGCAGATTGCAAGTTATTATTTCCCCCTCATACAACTATTTTCTATTTGCCTCTGTCAAAATGAGCACTGTACAGTTTAGATCCTCTGAAAAATGAGATAAAGGTTTAATCTGTAACAAGACTCACATGAATATAGGAAAATCAAACTTGATGCTCTTGCATAAAGATGTTATCTTCAGGACTTGTTGGTCTTGTATTCTGGCCTGGCTGCTTTCATGCCATTATGATAAATGCTGTGAGTGAGATGCCTTTATGGGGCTCTAGGAGTTGGGATTCTGCCAGACTGCTGTCAAGCTATTTTTGTACAAGTACGCATGCATTCTCCCCCATGTAAATATTGTCTGAGAAGTTTGCATTTCCCTGGTTTCAAGAACTAATGGAAAATTCCCCTCAGCAATTACCAAAATACCTGAACATTAATATTGTCTTCCCCAAAATTGTTCCTTTGCGGTGTGAAAGAATGAAACACTGTTTTGCTGGTTAGTGTGTGCTTCTGTAGATTTCTGTACTTATTTCACTCAAATGTCTTTGGTATTGGAGGGACAACACCCCCCCAACCAGAAAAAGCACACAAAGCCCCTGCATCTTCAGTGTATGTTTTCTTATCTTCTTATTCCCTTAGTCTTCCGTTCTCTAGCTTCCTTCTCCTTTTTTTCTCTGCCCATGTTTTTTTTTTGTTTTTAATGCATTAGGCTTTTCTAACTTCCTTATTGTCCTTCTCAAGTGGTGTGCTGGCTGATACAAAAGATTTTAAGTAACAGCTAAAATGGAAATGGTAAATTTACCCTTTCCATTAGAAAGAACTTTTATGAGAAGACCGTGTTGACAGTGGCTGCTGGAGGAGTGGAGCTTTTTGAACCACAGTTGTACAGAAAGAGGAGGTCTTTTCATAGAATCATAGAATAGTTTGGGTTGGAAGGGACTTCTAAAGGCCATCTAGTCCAACCCCCCTGCCATGAGCAGGGACATCTTCAACGAGATCAGGTTGCTCAGAGCCCCGTCCAACCTGACCTTGAATGTTCCCAGGGATGGGGCATCTACCACCTCTCTGGGCAACCTGTTCCAGTGTTTCACCAGCCTCATCGTAAAAAAATTCTTCCTTATATCTAGTCTAAATCTACCCTCTTTTAGTTTAAAACCCTTGTCCTGTTGCAACAGGCCCATGCTACCAGCATGCTGTCCCTGAATATCACCCAAGGGATTTCATGTTTGATAGTGGCCTCTGGCAGACAAATCTGTTTTCCAGTTAAGGTGATGGTTACTTCTGCCCACCTTAGAACTTTTCTGTGTCTTTAGATTCCCTGTCAATAAAAGCTCAAAAAACTGCATTACATTTTTCCTCATTTATCAAGCAGAATACTATTGAAGTATTATAAAATAGTGGTAACGAGAGGGATACTAATACAATTAGTGTGACTTGAGTGATCAACAGTCTTTCAAGAATTTCGGTGCTGGAGCATTTGATTATATCATTTAATGATAATGGATATTAATCAATCTGTTAATATCACTAAGAAACTCTGGGGGCATTTTTAATCCAGATTTGGGCTGGAATTGTGATGTTGACTTGCTAATTCTTTTATTTATGTATTTGAAAATATCATAGAAGTAATGATTTTTATTTATTTTTACTTGCAGACCTGGTCTGTGCCCCCAGCCCTCTGGGTCCTTCGTAAGGATCTTTTGCAGTCCCCCCATCTCCCCTCTCAGGTTAAGGTATAACGTGCCTGAGATCTTAAACTAACATTAAATAGTTGATACTCTGCAGGGCCTGATTCTGCAGTTCTTACTCGTTTGCATTATTCTGTCGAACTGCAGTTCGAATAAAAAATTTGCAGCTCAGAGTCATGAAAGAGGAAAAGTAAACCGGGGTGGGCCTTTTAAAGCCGTTTTATGAAAGCGCCTGTGTTCCGCAGACCCGTGGGTTCCCCGGAGGGCCGGTGAGTTGACAGCACTGCTGCGAGAGGCGACGAGCGGTGCTCTGAAAGCCGGTGCAGTCCCTGCCGTCTGACAAACAGCCCGGATCCTGTTAGCGCACGTACGGGTTTTCGAGTAGCAGCCGTGACCTTTGCTTATAAAAGCCATGCTGCCCAATATTCTAACCGGATACTTTTTCAGGTTAGTTGCCAAACTGGTGGTGAGGCACTTTCTCCTAATTTCAGCTGTGAATTCAGAGCAACTGCTGACCTTTACAAATGGATATCACAGGATCAGTGTAAATGGCAAGCAGCTGCGGAGTAGCATATGACTATGGTCATTGTCCTCCCTGAATTACTAAATTTCTTATTTTAACAACTTCGCTAGTACAGAAAAGACCCATCATACAGTCACTCCTCTCCTACACAAGGAAATCCATTGTTGTTTCAGCAGTTTGGGAAAATTCATCTGTTGCTAGCACGTTGTGGTAACATAACTTCTCTGTTTAGATGCATTGCAAAATGGTTTCCGTAGGCTGTGAATCTTTTGTTCCAGTCTCTTTTTGCAAAGAGGGGGGCAGAGGTATTTCTGCTAAAATTGTTCTTAAAATGCAGGAACTTTGGAATGAATTTTGGGGGTTCTTGGATAACCTTCTCAAAAATAGTTTTTATGCTAGATTTATAAACAATTTATAAAAATGAAAGTTGCTAAAGTGAGAAGGCAGATGGTGTCGTTTCCCCCTTTAACACTGTTCGATATATGAAGGAAAAAAATTCCTGCAGCTGGCACACATTTTCAGATTCATTAATAGAGTGAAGAATCGTCATTTGGCGAAGTATTAACATTTGACTCTCAGCCACGCAATGTTTCTCTGTGTTACAAAATAACTTGAAAGTTGAGTGCAAAAAGGAATCAGTGCATCCTTAGAAATTAGGAAACTAAAAATTTATGTCTGAGGAGGGTTTGTAGTAATGTGGTATGGTATCTCTTTCATCCTGACTGTTGACTAAGTACTGTCTGAAAATAAAACCCCACATATTTGAATTTAAAATTCAAAATATGTGTATCTTTCGTTTTGTGGGCTATGTGTCAAATGCAAGGAAGATATTGCCTGCTTCATGTATAGAAATTGTTATGTAGGCTGCTGTTTTAGGCGGGAAATGTATTTATCTTCTCTCAGGTCTAGATTTTGAATGTTCAGTACCTTAGGCAGCTGGAAATCATTAAAAGTCTTGGTCAGGTTCTTCAGTCACTAACAACCTGATGGCTGTGCTATGAGAAGCAGCGCTGCACTTCGGCTGGGTTCGTTACGCGCAGCAAGCAGGGGAGGCGGCGGCACGGGGTTTGAGAACTGTGTGTTTGGCAGACTATACAGCTAATCCATTTGTTTGAAGTGGAAAGCCTGGGCGCGTGGTAGGGATCAGAAAAGCAAGTGGGACTTTCCGAGGCTCCCGAATGCTGAAAGGGAAGCGGGACTATACAAACTGAGGAAGCAGAGATTCTGTTTTGTTTATTTTTGCCCTTTAAATTCAGTGTGGCTTGCTGCTGCTGGGAAGAAGGTGGTGATCTTCAAAAAGGCCTCTCCTCTGCTGTTTAGTTGTGTAGGGTAAGGAAATCTTCTGGCAGGAAGGCTGGTACTGGCACTGTTATAGAAGAAATGGGATAGGAAAGGTGCTGGTCTAGTGGATGACATACTGGATGGATCCAGACCCTTGTGCTACCAGAGGTTCACGGGACTTGGTTAAGTCACTTAACGTAGGCTGGGCCTCGTGCCTTTTTGTCACAGATGTGGCACTTCAGTATGTGCTGGAGGGATAAAATTAAACATGACTATAAGGGTGTTGGATAACAGTCGTATAGCTGTTGAGAAGCAAAGTTTGTGCATCTGATGTGTGTCCCAAGGTGTTCACGTCATCTCAACTCTTAGCTTTTGTCTTTGAAGCTATGCTCATGGATTTTTACTTCTCACTATGGTACATGGCAGTCAAGAGAATGATGTGTAAATCATGCCTTGTTTTCATTCCTACATGTCCTCTGTTCAGCTCAAGTGCTGGTGTCAGAAAGCTCCAGCCAGTTCCATCTCGAGCCGGATGTTAAGGAAACTTCAGGTGTACTCTGACCTTCCTTCTTGGGTACCAACATACCCGGAGGTTTCCAACCCTCCTACTGAAAATAACATCATAGCTTATTACAGTTACAAAAACGGCTCAAGTGGCTAAGCTTCATGTAAAGATCCACTTTCCAAGTATCCCTTTCTCTTTTTGCCAGCTTGTGTGCTCTTCGGCTGAA
>NW_009209877.1:32249-50070 GCF_000690835.1 Fulmarus glacialis
GAGAAGGCAATAAACTTTTGAGGCAGCAAATTTTTGTCTGTTCCTTTGCCTGGCTGCAGGCTCCAGACGTTGGTGTCTGAGCTAGAAATAGCTCAGAGATCTGATCCGGGGGGGAGGTGGGAGTCTCTCCAAAGATGTGTGGGCCATATGGATATTCCAGTGGCTTTAGGCAACTCATGTGATGTCCTTGTGCTTCAATAAGTCCAGCTGGAGTTCCTGGCTGAAAATTAATTGCTGTCTGCTCAAAGATGTCTTGGCTTAATAATTTCTAGGAAGGAAATGGGATGTGCTCAAATATACATCAACCCTGCTGTGCAGAACCTTGATGGTTTATAGAAAACTCTTCCTCATGCATTGTATTTCCTGTATGGTCGTTGTATATAACCCAGTGTAAGCAAAAAACATAAAGCTTCTTCAGAGAGCATGTGTTGGTATCGGTATGTCTGTTAATAAAAGAGGGAGTCTGCTTTGGAGCTGAGCAAAGATGAATGACTTAATCTTTCCTGACCGTAAAAGAAATGCTAATTTATCTAGGTTTTTCAGGGTTTGTAGTGAAAATGGAGCTAGATGTTGGAGTAAGCAAAACATAGATATCACTGTTACTATGGTACCTAAGAAAGCGTATATTGTCTACTTTGAGAAATTATATGGCGCTGAAGTAAATGAGATTAAAATAAATTTTACATTTCTATGTGTGGGTGGAAACTTCTTTAATAAGTTAAAATGTTGCAGTAATTTCTGGGATGTTTTGCATAAGGTAGTTAAAACTTCTTTGTTTTGAAGAATACTAGGGATGCTCGTTCAGCTCTCCCCACTTCCCAGCAGCAGATGCTCTCCCCCCTACTATACTTACCTACGTATTTATAAAGATGCCATTTTACTTTATGCTCTAGGATGCATCTGTTTAAGTCTATCTCCTTTGCTTTCTATTGACATTAATGAATATTGAGTATGCCGAATTAAAGTTTTGATGTGCAGGTAGAAGTAATTATCAAAGTATGTTGTGGGGCAGGTTGGGAGAAGGAAAACTTGTCCTCCTTGAATGAGTATTCTGGCTTGTCTTCTGCCCCATTTATCATCTTTCATTCTCTGTAAGCAGATGTTAGAGAAAAGGAGTAACATCACCCCCATGGTTAGAGTTAGCGCTTATGGGCTTGTTACAGCAGGGCTGGGTTGTTTGTTTTCTGGTTCTTTCACTGCCCAGAAACGAGTGAAATTTAATCCCCACCTGTATGACTCCTGTGTTGTAACTGGGCAGTTACACAACATGTTAAATGATGTTAAACAGTGATAGTGTGTTAAAACAAACTCCATTGTGGTCTTCCACTCAGTCCTTAATTGTTGGTGATTAAAATGTCAGTGCTGTCTATAAGCAGACAGACTGTTTGCTCTGCCTTGACTGTTGCCCATTAAAATGTCCGTGCTTGCTGTAAGCACACGGGCTGCTCTGCAGCATGCCCTTCCGGGCTGCCTGGTGGCTCTTCCCAGCAAGCCTGCGTCTGTAGATCTCGCAGCGTTTCATGAAGATGAGGTGGAAGAGCATTGCGCGATTGTACAAAATTATTTACTCAGAGAAACAAAGTGTGCGCTTGGGATACAGTCCTCATCTCATGCTCCGTCAGTTTGGTGCTACCTCATTTAGGGCATTTACTGCGTTGTTGTGTTTGTACAGTAATGACATAACTTTGGCAAAAGCTTGGATAATTATTTAAAACTTTGATGTTGTACGTGCTGTACTTGGTTTTCCAGCAGCTTAGAAGCCTGTTAACAAGTGTTTTCTTCTCTAGGGATGGATGAATGAAATTTATAATTATGATCCAGAAACATACCATGCTACATTGACTCACTCTGTTTATGTGCGACTCGAAGGAAGCACCTTAAGACTTTCAAAACCCAATAAAAATATTTCTAGGAGGGCTGTGTACAATGAGCCAAAGCCTGAAGTCACGTATGTCAGCCAGAAAATTTATGAACTTACAGAGAGCAAGGTGAGTGTGCCTTACTTATATCTGATTTTAACAAAGAATACTTTGAAACTTTTTTTTTTACATTTTGGCCTTTTTTCCACACTTCTAGTTTCGTGTGCTGTCATTATGTAAACAAAACTGTTGTCGTGACTAACTTGCAGAAGATTGTGCTGGGGAGGAAGATTGAGCAGGATTTAGCAAAAAATGACATATTTACACAGTAAAGGAAAAGCATGATTTTCCGCTGTCAGTTCAAAGCAGAAGTTAACACATGGGAGTTTAGAGAATTGTTCCCCATACTTTAGATTGCTGCGTGACTGTTCTGAAGCTTACACCAAAATGCATAATCTTTGGTGGTTGTCTCTATCCCAAGGCAGTTCAGACAACATTTGCATTTCACTTGAAGGCGGAACGTACATTGTATATGGATGTAAAAGAAGGAGAGCGAGAGGTGGCTGGAACAGACATGACTTGCTCTTGGTACCCGCTGTCTAGGGAAGGAGATTGGGATTTTTGCAGTTGGAAGAGTGTATCAAGAATAATGCTGGGACAATTTTCCTACATGTTGTTTGCCTCCCTCAAATCTGTGAAGAGTTGCCATGTGCAGTTGATTCCATTGGCATTGTATTAAGTAATACATCAATACCCCATTATTAAAAGAATGGATTTTTTTAATGTGCTGCATCAATAGAGGGCCTTGGCATTACAGATGTAGGAGGAAACTATGCTTCAATTGACTGTGGGAGTTAAAGGGAGTGAGGGATCAAGGCGACAGTGAGGAAAAGCTCCCTTCGTTTCCCTGAATCAATATGGGAAAGGAGCCTGCTGTCAGCTCTGCTTTCCATTAAAGGAAGATGGTGAAAAAGATAAACCAAAAACTTAAATTCCTGCCTATTGCAGGTTTGTTTTCCCATAATGAAGACAAGCAAAGCTATCACATGCTACAAGAGCACTTGACTGACAATTGTTCTCCATGGTATCTCAGAAAAATTTTCAGTACTTCCCCCTCCTCCCACCCCCACTTGGTTGCAAAAGTGCTGAGTGCCCTGAATATAATAAGCAAATTATGGCTATTCTCCAAGGTATTTACCCACAGTTTTTGGAGAACACGGGTAAATTCACCCCCTAGATTAGAATTTTTAACTCTTATTACTCTTCTCATCACTTGCATTGTCTCAATTCTCTCTGAATATACTGAATTTAGAATATAATTTATAAATAAAGGCATAAAAGCACTTTTAATTCCTTGATTCTTACATATTTGATATGACTATTGCCAACTTCAAACACTCAATTTCATGAGGTGGGCCTGAAAAATTGAGTTTTAAAACTCAGTTTAGATTCTCATTACCTACCACATGGTCACATAAATAAGGTTCTTGGTTTTTCTGGTTTTTTCTGCCTAACTATGAGAATAAGATCTTTTAAATGAAAACTGAGTTTCTTCACCTGATTGTAGAAGTCTAAGCTACATGAATGGTCCTTGTTTTAATTCCAAGGCTATGGCTCACCAAAGACCTAGCGACAGCAGTGAATTGGGCATCAACCAGCTGTAAGTCAAGAGTCAGTTAAACCCAGCAGATCCAGTGTAGGATCTGTATCTCTCGTGTTCCTATGTTCTTTATGTGAAAGACACAAACATAGAAGATACAGCTGAAAAATAAGTGAATTTAACCCTTTCATTTATTGTTCAGATTTCCCTGGTTCCTAAGAGTCTGGCACGAAAACGGATTTGGAATAAGAAGTACCCTATTTGCATTGAACTTGCTAGACAGGATGACTTTATGGCTAAGGCCCAGACTGATAAAGAGAATACAGAGGAGAAGTTACCTGCTGAAAAAGTGGACTTGAACAATGAAGAATCTAAGAAACCTCAGGATGGAGCAAAGTACGCTAGCCAAAAGGATCAAATACTTTATCTCTTTGGAAGGACAGGTAGGGAGAAGGAGGAGTGGTTCAGAAGGTTCCTCCTTGCATCCAAGCTGAAGTCTGAAGCAAAGAAGCCATCCAGTTTATGTGGGAGCAAGTCAGGTATTCAAATTCTGTATTCTAGTAAAAACATCTATTAAAAGAAACAAACCAAAGTTATGTTTTCCCAGTGGTAGTTATAGCAACTGTGGAGCCATAGTGATCTTTACAGACAAATAATACTAAAGAAGCTCTTCTGCTCCTTATCTTGGCCTCTCATTCCCACCTTCCCACCCTGCCTTTTCCTCTCTTGCCTATATACTTGGCTATATGCCCTCAACTGTTCTTACTATTTTTAGACTGTTTTATGTGAATACACTATTTTTCCGTGACTGTAACAACTCCTGTAATTTTTGTTAGGATGAATTGTTCAATCCTTTTTTTTCTCTCTGTATTGTTGGAACTGATGTCAATATTTGCAGTATTAGACTCAGTCCTCGTATTACCCGTTTTCTTCCTCCTCCATCCTTCCTTCCACTCCAGTCTCCTGTAAAGACTAAAGGGCTTTCTCATGGGTTAATGTCACAAGCAAACACATTTTTGTGTTTAAATAAAAAGTCCTGTGCTAATATATATATCTGAACCAACAAACATGTTAGTCTACAGTATTGATCAAATGTTTGAGATATTAATTTAAAACCGTCCTCTGATACAATTTTAAATCTGAATGGCTCATGCTTTTCTGTCTTTATCTATTCTCTGAGAAGCTTTTTAAAAATTGGTTAACATCATTATTTCTGGCACATAACTTCTTGAAATGCAAATGCAAAATTAATGGCTAATTAAAATTCTAGTAGTTACATGCTTTTGACAGTCCTATTAATTGTAACAGCCTATAATTAAATGTTAAAAAAACCCCGTTTAGTTATAGGTACATTTTAATCACCTGACTTTTATTTTAGGCATTCCCCAGCAGGGCTGTTAGGAATTCTGCCATATGTTACACATATGTGAGTGTCCATATTTAAATACGCTATTGATCAGCTCAGTTTTCCAGTCCCACATCCTGCTGAGTGCTGAATCATACCAAATATTGACTAATTTGGGTTTAAGGCCACCTAAGCACACAGTAGTGGAATTTACTCTTACCCTTCAAAATGAGAAAGCACTACTCTCAATGGTCTTTTTTTCAGAATAAATTATATCTGCAAGCTAATTTTGTTCCTTTAAGTGTTTGATCATACACTCTACCGTTTGACTGTCAGGTTCCTCTTCTGCTAAACAGGTATTATTCCTTTTAATTTAGGGATCTTGCCAACACACAGTAGAACTGATAGTCAATCTGGAGTTCTCACACATAGCCGAAGCAGCAGCAAGGGAAGTGCAGAAGAAATTGCATCCCAGCCGAAGCACAAGGATCTGGCTGGCAATGTGCGACAGAAAATGCTTCTGGACTACAATATTTATATGGCAAAGTGTGTTCCGCATGAAAAGAAAAGCCCTTCGGGTAGTCCAGTCCTCAGTGCAGATAGCAGTCCTACAGCTGTGAAAAAGGTAATACTTTTCTCCCCAAAGATGCATCAGAAATGGTGATACATTTTATCTTGTTAACTACTACTTTAAAAATTAGTTATGTAGAAAGAAAAATTAATTTCTTTAACTACAAGTTGGACCTAAACTTTTTATGAAGTCAGTGTGGGTTTTCATGCTTGCCAGTTCCCTGTTGACCACAGTTTCTTCTTAATGTAATATAGAAGTTTTTCATTGTTTTAGTTTGATTTCTTATCTCCCAAGAACGTCTTGTGTTTTTTCTGGCTCTTGCAGTGTCTTGTACCTAAAAGACTGTACAGCTGAAGGCAATATGGCTGTAGATTTTCTTCATTAGGAATGCACAGGTGTGTCCTAAAAACCATTGGTCCCAAACGAATCTTATGCTTAAGATTAAAACAAACAAACAAAAAAATCAAACAAAATTCCACAAACCTCACTCCCCAATAGTAGTAAAAAGTTAGATTTTTCTGTGTATATTCTAAAGTAGATTGAACTAAAAGCGTATTTTTGAGCTCCTGGCTTGTTGAAACAGTTTAAGTGGAATTTTTAGTACTTGGTAGTAAAATTGATCTTCATTTTCTGCTGATTGTGGGGAGCTAAAGGCCTTCTACCATTCCCGAGTGCATCTGAGCACCTGATTGGGACAGAATTGTCATGTAACACAAGTATAAGTTTGATGCTGTTCATAGCAGTTTTTCAGTGCAGATATTACACTATAAAATCTGTTTTCAGCCCCACATTTGGCTTCGCTCACGCACTCTGGAGTGCAGTGCTTTTTCCCCTGTTTTTCTGTGGCGTGTTGCAGAAAGTGCTTAACCTCTTCAGTTCTTCTCAAGAATGATGTCCTGGCCCTGTTGCCATGAATAGGGTTAGGAATTTGCCTTTAGTATGTATCTGATGGTCCTCTGGCTGTGGGACTACTATGACAACAGTGGGACAGTTTTTACTGCAATATACCTGCTGCTTGGGTTGATTGGGGGACAGAAATGGAATTGGCTCTTGTATAGGCTACAGCTTGATTTGGACAGTCTTGCTCAAAAAGACAGAAGGCATGGATGGATAGATCATATTGTTTCCATTTTTTAAATGTCTTTAAAAGCAATACTAAATGGCTGATGTGTTAATATGGTGTAGTACATAGCAGCATAATAGTGAACAATGTCTCTAGCTCCGACTAATCCTTTGTCCTTTTGGACTGCATTTGAATCACTCTTAATAAATAGAACCTTAAGGTTAAGTACAACACTCTTAATAAATGGATCCTTAATGTTAAGTACAATCACCATTCATTTAAAAGATGTAATTCGTGTCATGATCTTTGTTGCCAGACTTTCATACAATGTCCAGAAAGGAGTAGGAGGCCATGGTATAGCATACCAATAAATACATCTTGTGTTCCCCCAGGAAAAAAGATATTCTAGCCCGCAACAACCACTGAAGCAGTGATGAATTTGCTGCTGAATCTGGCACGTGTCAGAAATCATTCTATAAATAGATCAACAGTGC
Organism: Fulmarus glacialis; assembly: GCF_000690835.1. Lineage (NCBI taxonomy): Eukaryota > Metazoa > Chordata > Aves > Procellariiformes > Procellariidae > Fulmarus > Fulmarus glacialis. The sequence goes on from NW_009209877.1 coordinate 39,182, forward strand.
TAGCAGGAAACTTGCGTCACAGCAGAAGCTACTAACCCAGCAACTCTGCCTGCGTGAGGCTGCAGCCATTGGGAGCAGTCATTGCCAAGAAATGATGTTCAGAACTGTAGCATCTACCTGACTCCTCTTAGAAAGCACTGCTTTTCCGCTGGCTTCAGGATTTCTGCCTGTAATAATGAAAGGCAAATTCTCCTTTCATTGCAGGCAGTTGGGAGATGTTAAGTATGTTGTCTGTCTTTCATGGAAACCTCCTGGGTTTAATGAAATACATGATAGCATGTACACACCCAAAATTATTTCAGCTGCCTTTGCTTTCATGTCTATAGTCAGTGATGCAACATCTAACATATATCTCCCAAGTGTTTTGAGATCAAGATGTAATCCTCTTGGATTGTAAACAAAACCTTTAATGCAGCAGAAGGAGCAATATGGTTTCCTGAATCCTATATACAAACACTGGAAGGAAGAATTTGTTTCCCTGTACTGTATTTGTTTATCATCTATATGTGATGTTTCTGAACTGGATTTAAGGATGTAAGGTTAGGTCTTGCTCTCCTATTTTTTGATAAAACAAAAGAAGAGTAGGATAGCTGTTCTTCTAGATCCTGTGGGGAAGAAAGAGAAAAAACAGACACATTCCTAAGTCTGCCCACTCTGGGCTTATCTGCTTTTTCTGCCAGAGGTTAAGTTACATACAACTTTCTCATTTCATTGCCAGCGGTGAATCTGTCTCTATGTGGTCTCATTCACTCTGTTGCATGTCGGGATGATGACAAGCAAGCTCATGGCAGGCCAGCTGTTGTGGTTGTAAAGCTGCTATCTGTCCTGAGCATTCAGTGTTCTTGGCTAACCCGGACTATAACACTGGAATTCTCAATGTAAATGAGGCCTTTTCTGACCTTAGTTTGTAGAATTTATAGAGCTGAATAACCTGCTCTGTGTTTTCAGTTACCAGATGCCCATGTGGAAGCTGAAGAGGAAGAACAGGAGGCCTGGGTGAATGCTTTGCTTGGAAGAATATTTTGGGACTTTTTAGGAGAAAAGTATTGGTCTGATCTAGTGTCAAAGAAGATCCAAATGAAACTTAGCAAAATAAAGGTAACTAATCTGAAGACTTGTACTACACATTCCTAGTGGAGGAAAACAAACACATAGTCTTTGAGTTTTAAAACAGTAGAAGAAACACTTATTTCACACTTGTATGTAAAAGACAATTAAATAAATGCGATGCAGAGTTCCAGTTCAGTTTTCCTATCCATTTCACGGTAGGATCTCAACATGCTAACTTTGCTGCTTCAGTTTCAAATTAACTACAGCTAGATTAACTATTTGTGTCTATGAAGTTCTTATGTAAAAAGTAGAAGTATTATTGTATTTACTTCAGGGATAAATAGAACTGCTTATAAGTTATGAAGTCTGCTTTGGGAAATAGTAAATTGCCTTTAAGATGTAGAAGATCAGGGAACCACAATTCTAATGTGCTCCTGTTAAGTTCAGACATACACTGTTTACAGGAGAGGTCAGTGGGAGTAACAGTCAGGGAAAGAAATAATTATGCATCAGCTGCATAAGCTCAAAGGGTGAAGGCAGGAGTGATGCTTTTGAATGACTTCTGGGTCTTCCCTTTGCATTCTGTAACTTCTGAACAGCAGCAGTTAATCACAGGGCTGTTTAGCTCCTGATGTTTGGGGAGGAGTTTGCCTGTTCCTAAAGGCAAAGGAAGATGTAGTCTTGCTGACAAAAGCTCTGAAATTTAGCTGCCAGCACCAGCTGTGAGATAGTGTTGCTTGTGCTTTGGGAAATAAGCAGTAGCCTAATTCTGCCCTGGCTGTTTCCACGATTGTGACAGCAGGGTACCCAAACATCTCATTGGAAACAGTTTAAGTGGAAAGACTGGGAATGGGGGATGGGTGTATTTTTGATAGGTTAAAGCACTGTCTGTTCACAGGAGAGAGAATTCCCGTCAATTAGAAATACTTAGAGTAAATAGATTCCCAAATCATTGTGATTCTGTGCCTCTATTATACTAAAATTATGATACAGGTTTAAAAGCTAATGTGCTATGAAAGAATTTGCCAAAGATAAAAGTAGCTGAGATGCTGATATAACTGCAACTATAAAATAAGTGACTGAATTTAAAATGCAAAGAAGTCTTTGATTTTTATTCACAGTAAAATAGGATTTACGCTTCATTCTTGAGCTTTTTACATGCTTTGACTAAAAAGCATGCTGGGGGTTTAAGGTCAGCATCTGAACTTCAGCATAGTTTTAAAAACATTCCAAGTTCAGATGCCGAATCTCTCCCTAAAATTTTATTTTGAAACTGATAACTGCGAAATCCTAGAATTGGAAGAAATTTGTGTAATTGTATTTGTGTTCTTTTACTTGTGGCTTTTCAGCTCAATCCGTTCCTTAAGTTTAATGACCTTTCTTCTCCCAGGAAACAATGATGTTTAGTTCCATAACATGGATTTGATTTTTACATTCTGTTCTTTTAGCTGCCATACTTCATGAATGAGCTAACTCTAACTGAGCTTGACATGGGGATAGCAGTGCCGAAGATCCTTCAAGCCTTCAAGCCTTCTGTTGATCACAGAGGTAAAACACATGCTTTCTTTTCTGGTTTTGCCGAGTTCATGCATTTGTACCTGTGGAGAACAGAATTTTGATCTGTTTATCTTGTGGGTGTTTTAATCAGAGGAAGGTACACTTAAGAAGAACTTATTCCGAGGAGAAACTGAGTGGTCTCTATCTCCAATAGTAGTAGCATCAGGCTTGGTATAAACAAAATTCTATAGATACGGAAATATGATCATGTCTTTCCATTGGAAGTAACTACTAAACTAAACTAAAATTTGCATGCAACAGAGACGCAGACCTGTATCTGATACTCTGTCATGGACTACAGAGAGCAATGCATGTCTCCTCAAGACAGATCTGATTCTGTACCATAGCAGAAAACAGATACGGCTCTCTTCAAGAGAAGTTGCCCTGTTCTGAAAACAGTGATTCAGAAAATACAATTGTAATAACTCAGAAAACAAGAATACAGTGTTGCTTTGAAACTTCAAAATACAGCATCATTTTATGTCCTTAATATTAAATATGGATTTTTTTTAAGCTGAATGACTTTCATACTCCTGCTTTATGAATTGGAACTGGTTTTTTTTCTTTTCTGTTCTTTCTGACTTGCATATGGTCACAGGAGTATATTTGAGATACTCTTGTCAGTTAAGTAGTTTCACAAAAAGACAAACTTGGGTTAATGTTTTTTAGCTTCAAAAGTATTTGTTCTACATGCTGAGGAGAGGTAGATGCCATCTTTCTTCCAAGACATGTAATCAGAGTAGTTTTTAATTTTAAATTGTTTCTGAGTTTATTAAGGGTTTCTGAACTTGTCTCCTCTCACTCCTTTAGTTACCATATTGTTACACTAGGCTGGAGAAGTGAAAGAGAATTATTTAGCTCAAGGTGGAGAAGTTTCTAATTGGTCTAAAGGGAAATATTTCCTTGGAGGACCTGTTGTGGTGCAACTATGGATTGCATGGCAAACAACTTACTTTTGTTTTAAACTGCTCTTTCAACTTTTAGATTAAGATATCAAAATCATTTCTAGATGGTGCTAAAACCAATAAACTGGTAGCGAGATGGTAGGGATTTAATGAATTTACAATACTTGTTAAGAGCCTCTGGAGAGGCTCTAAATTCCAGGCCAGCAATGAGCCAAACTTCAGCAAGCCTCAGTAGCATATTTAGAACAGTAACAACAAACATGGATAGAGCAAAGTTTGAACACATAACTAGCTGAAAATCATAGCGGGATCAATCTTCACTAGCTCTCCTGTGCACAGTGTTTCTAAGTGAGGAACAGACTATTGTGTTTCTTTATGTAGTATCTTCTTGGAGTATGAGGGTATTGAACACACAGCAGGTATGTAGTACCATGTCCTTTCTTGCAGTGCTGGTTGGAGGAGATTGCAGTGCTGAACTCAGTGTTTCTATTCACCAGGGTGGCTTGTCTCTTCAAGATCTTAGTTTTGCTCACTGTTCTTAAAGGTCAAGCAACAGTGGTTCCCCGGGATGGAAAATTTGTGATAGAATTCAGCTGTGCACAGTATTAGATAACGAGCCAGTTTGTGCTTAGAAGCAATTTAGACTTCAGCTTTGCTCATATTATATAGTTTGGACCTGGTCTTTTTAAGGCTTATTTAACTGTAGTTCTGATGCAAGACTCATTTTTCTGCCACTCTTACTACAGTGCTTTTCTCTAACTCAGATGAACAGTTATCATCAGACCTTTGCAAGAATACCAGATGCATGAAATTTAGAAGGAAATAAATAAACTTTATCACTAATATTAAAAATGTTGTGCCACTCAAATCACTGACTAAAAGCATGAGAAGGTTAACCTTTCCCTCTTAAAAGTGTGAACAAAACAGGTTTTGGGGAATTATTAAAATTCTCTTGGACATACATAACGTTAACTAATGCTGCCTGTTGTATCCAAATGCTATTGTTTGCCCTTAATCTCACTTGAGACTTGCAACTCTTTGGGGAAAAGCCTTCTCTATAAAACACTGGGTACTTTGCTCTCAACTTCTTGAAAGTATGTTTTCCACTGAGCTTTATAAACAAAGCATGTTTGAAAAGAGCACATTGTTTTGTTGTCATGAGGAACAAAATCTCTCTGTTAAGAGAAATAAAAATTGAATAGATGGAACAAGCTCATGTGCAATCAGTATTCGGGGAACTAAAACATATTACTGCTTCTTGTCATACGCTTCCTGCGTGGGTTCTCCACAGTACTTATGACATCCTCCCGTGTCCCAGTGGCAAAGTGGCTTCACCATTAGTAGAAATTTTATTTTGAGTTACAGAAAACAAAGTGAAAACTTTTTAAAATCGTTACACGTATGATGTTTGCCAAGTGGTTTCGTGGTTTCTTTTTAAACGAACTTACGCTTTGGTGTTCTTGTCAGAGTGTTTCCCTTTGCCTAGATTTAAACATCTTTTGAATTCCTTTGTCTGTTCTCACAACGTCAGTTGTAACCAAAGACTGTAGTTCTAAGTCATGAGATGGGATTTAGGAGAGTGCTGAACGCTTGGCTTCAATTAATTGCCGACAACAGCAGTTGTGAGACAATTAACTCCTTCAGTTTCTTGTTCAGTTAAACTGTGACAAGCAAACATTTATGGTAGAGTTTGTAATCCTTGTAACTTCTTTCATATTGTCGAATGACATGTGAACTCTTAGTATCTGAGTTATTAAGAGCTTACAGTGAATAATTACTGAAATAACTTGTTTTGCTATTTTACTTAAAAGGACATAAATAAATAAGGGGATGATAATTGGAAATGCTTGTTTTCATAAGGCTAAATGTATTTGTTGGTAAGTTTACCGGTAAATAAACCACACATGGGGGAAAAAAAAAATCCTAAAACTTCAGGCCAGTATCCAGAATGAACACTTTTAAGAAGTTGGGGTTTTTTTAAGTGTTTGAGACAATCAGTCATTTCAGGTAGCCTTTTGTGAGGCTTTAAAATGCAGTTACTAATTGTGATGTGCTGTGTTTCATCCATACTTTCTTACCAGTGCTAGACTACGAGGAAAATATTTTTTTTATTATATGGCTCCTCTAAGTAACTAAATTTGTTAATAGACAATGTTAGGAAAAAAAATCTTCCTTCTGTAAATACAGTCCTATTTGGGTGACAGCATATGCTGTAGTATTTACTGTACTTCTGTCAAGGGTGGGGAACCAGATAACTCTGAATAAATCATACCATCTGCCCAATTCTTCACCCTCTCTCCCTCCCCTACCTCCCTTTTTCCCCTCTGGAAAATGCGTATGAACGTTTTCTGGCCAGAAGAATTTTCCCTCTCAGTAATGGCATCCTTTGCTTAATTTGATCTACTGTTAAAACAACATTGACATTTAAAGCATGCTGACTCATTGATTATCCAAAAGGTCTGTTTAGCTGCTGTCTTGTATCTGATGATCTTACTGCTACTTCGTTACTGTAAAGGGGAAAAATCTGTATAATCTGCTGTTTGAGTTTTTGTGTTTTCTTTGAGAACAGCATTAGAAAAACTGCATGATGGAAAAGAATAATTTGGGGTAGTAAAGAAGCAGCTTGCCTTCAGTACTGCTTCCAACATGTAATCTCATAGTGTATGAATGACCTGGTCTTTGGGAGCTGTGTGTAATTCTGTTAATATAAATGGGTGGAATTGGGGATAATTCCATTCTTCTGATATGTTCTTGCAGAAAAGAAAACAGTTGTTCTTTAGCTGAAAAAAATGTGTCTTTTCTAGATCAATCAAATCCAAAGAGTAGTTACCATTAATTGCTTCCAAATAAGTAAATAAAAGTAGAATGCATTAGTGGGTTGATGTGCCAGATACTGGTAGGGCATATTGTGTGCAGCTGCAGTGTCTGGAAAAGGAAGATGCATAATCTATGCTTAGTGGCATCTGATTTCTAATCTCTGGATCACGAATACCCTACATCTTTTTTTAATCGGTGGGACTGCAGGGTGTCACTTATGAGGCAGGACCTAATCTTGCAGTTATTCCCAAGACAAGTCTTTTGGTGATTGCGATAAGCAAATAGTCTGCCCAGACAATAGGATTTAACTTAATACTACACATCTAGAATTGTTCTAAGTAATGACCCTGTTTGCTGTGAGTCATAAGAAGAATGCCTATAGCTGAGTTACTGAGTGAACCTTTTCATACTTTTTCGATAACACCATTGTCTAAAGCGAAAGAGACTGCAGGAATGTGTGACAAGCAATATTACTCTGGGATTTCAAGTTTTGCGTCATTTGGACAGCATAAGTAATATAGAGGAGTGTCCCCATTACTGTTTGGCTTGGAGCAGTACTGTAAATAGTTTTGAAGTGAATCCCTGATTGTATTCTGTTTTCTTTATCTTGATTCAGATCTCTTAAGCAGTTTAGGCGTGCGTAAATCACACTCCTTTTTTTAGATCATTAGCTGTACTCACTGATCTGTCTTTCAGCATGGGTTTGATTCATATCTGAACATTGAACTTTGTTCCGTAAGCTTAATGTGAACAGAAAACTTGCTTTGATAAGTTTTTAATTATTTGTGAATTAATGATGACATCGATTGACAAAAAAGTAGTTTTTGTCTTTGGAAAAAGTGTGATGTATAGACTTTTTTAAACGAGTTTTGGCTTGACATTAAAATAAAGTGATTGTGACTGTTCTTAAATTGACATATTTTTGTTGTTCCTGTTAATTTTAGGACTTTGGATTGATTTGGAAATGTCCTACAATGGATCTTTTCTAATGACCCTAGAGACCAAGATGAACTTGACCAAACTTGGTAAAGAACCGCTTGGTGAAGCTCTTAAAGTTGGAGAGATCGGCAAAGAAGGGTAAGGTGTTACAACAGTAGAATCAAGCGAGAGCTTTCATGGTGAAAAAGTGAAATTTTCCTTGCGTGTACGCAGCTCTGGCTCTGCAACAGATTGAAAGGAGTTGGGGGGGGTTGCATACATGTGAGTGTAGAACTTGGCCTTTCTGTGCAACTGTAATGTTTGATTACACCATCGATAATTGTCTTAATAAAAGGCTTTTGTCGTACAATCATTTTTTATATATATTTTAGTAGGATTTTACAATGTTCTATGACTAAAATTTAATTTTGTCTTATGCTTGATTTGGGGTCTTAGCCAGTAAATCTTGAATATTGGAGATACACACATGCAGATATGGAGATAGATATATGGAGATAGATATATGCTACTACGCGTGGTACAGCTACAGTTGTAAACCATGTAATAGTAAACAACTGTGGAAGGTAAATAGGCTGTAATTGTTATGTAAAGACTTTTTCAATAGCTTTATTGCATCATGGGAATAATCACACCTCTACTTTAGTCTCCAGTTTTCCTCATATCCCACTTTTATTTACCTGCTATGTCTAAGTGAAATGCCTTACAGATGAACTAATTAGAAAACACACATACTGTAACTTACCTAACTTGTATTTGTGCTTTCCCTCTCATTTTTATGATGATGTTTGAATTTCATCAGTCTGCCCATTTGTATTAACCTGGTGAGTGAGAGCTGTCAAATATCCATCCCGTCAGCTGTGGAGTGTTGATTCTCTTTGTGCTGTATTCTTTTTGTACTTAAGAAATCTGCAGTCCCTGAACAGTAGGAGGTCTCTGAGGTAGTGTACAACCACTGCCAACAAGTCAAGAAAATATTCTCTAAATCTGGCCATTTGTTTAGATATGAATAAAATGTTGTGGTCTTTCAGAATTAAGATACTAGATGCTTTGTATACTCATGTCGTAGCTCTAACCATTTATTCTGAGATATCTTGAAGTGATGCTTATAGCAGCACTAGATTACAGTGCAGTCATGACAAGAAAATAAGCGTGAAAAAACTAATAGCTGAATGATCTCATACACTGGTAGAAATTGAGAGGATTTAAAATCGACTTAGATTCTCATTGTCACTGCTTGAAATAAATATTTCTGAATTTACATCAGTATAATTGGTAGGTGTGATTTTTGAAAAATCCTTTTAATCTTGTCCACCCAAAAAATGGGGGATAGAGAAGGAAATGTCTATACAAATCAAATTCTTGCTTTTTTTCCCCATCCCTTCAGGATTTTCTTTGTGTATTTTTATATCTATCCAGTGCAAGAACAGCCTCAGAAATAATTAGTGAACACATTGATTTCATATTTAAAAATCAGCTTGATTCTAGCTGAGCAATAGGCCCCCAGCAACGCAAATGTAAATGTCTGTAGCTAAGCAACCGATTACTTGAAGGTATAACCATTAACTGTATTGCTCCCTGCACATGGCTGTGATGTTTCAAATGCTCAGGGCCAGGTACCCTGCCAGCTTTACATAAAGAGCAGTCTAATGTATTCTAGTTTGAATGAGGTTTTTTTGGTTGCTTGGTGGTTTTGGTTTTCCTTAAATACAATGGATATTATAAACAAACAAACAAATTAAAGACTCTGAGAAGTATAGAACTGTTTGATTCTCATCTATGCTTTCCATTGCGTTAGTTAATTTTACTGGCTTTTTTAATTGTCAGTTGACAATTGCTGTGACAAATCAAACTATTCTGCCTGCGCTTGCATCCACAATCATATTGTCTGTAAGTGATGCGTGTTGGTTGCTTAGGCTCATTTCTATCCCTCAGGAGCCTAGAACAAACCGCCTCTTGAGATGCAGTAACCACAAACTCATGTAAGAAAGGCATCTACTCATCCAGAAAGAGGAGGGTGGGGGAAATGGCACTGAGTTCTAACTGTCCTTGGATATTGTCAGTGTAAAGCGAGACAAATGGTTCAATGTTGCAGTCCATTCTATCGTTGCTGCTGCATTACTGTTTGAAATAGAAGTGTGCTGTTAGACAGTTTGATAATGCTGTCTTGCATGCACTCTCAGGAAAATGCATCTCTCAAAAAGGGTGGAAAACTATTAATCGCTAATTTTATAAAATTAATACAGTAGCAGATTCTACCATACCAGAGATTAGGCAAATGCAGGCAGGCTAACCCAAAGTTAGCGCAGTTTCTTACCTCATCAGTCCTTTTTGCTGTGTTGTACCATGTAAAAACAAACCGACAAATGGCAATTCATAAAATATTGTGCAGTCTGCTCAGGAACAATACTGTAGCTCCAAAGTGTTTTTCTGCCAATGTTTGTGTCATATCAATGGTCCATTGTATGCAGAGATCCCCTGAAATCTCGCTCAAGCTTATTTATTGTTGCTTTGTCTAATGCGAGGAAATCTTGTGGTCTTAGCCAGTCAGTGCTTGTGGAGGCACTTCAGAGGGCCCCGATACCTAGGCAAATAAAACACCTTCTTATAAGAAGGTGACACCTTTGAGAGCCTTGAAAATGCACTGGGCATGCTCTTTGAACTGGGTGGTATGACAGGCACAGGAAAGTGAAGTGAGGTCACACCCAGGTAGAAAACGTGTAGTTTGAATCTGACCTAAAAATGTGAACTTCTCTCTGAGAAACAGCTCCAGCGTTGCTATTTGGGCCAGTGACATGAACCATCCACCACCCCCTACGCCCTCAGGGAGGTGGTTCAGTTTGGCGTGCTGTTTCACTCTCCTGCAGGTACAAAATGCATCTCTGGGTAAGAAGAAGAGGTTTACGATTCTGATTCCATAGCCTGGGTAGCAAATGTAGAGCGGTCATGGGATTATTGTTCCAGTTCTTAAATAGGCAGTTAAGAAGGAGTGTTGTGAGCTGAACTTGAACTGTCCTTTCGCATTAGGACTTCATGCATCAGCTAACAGTTTGTTCTATGTGCAAAATAGCAGACAGTAGCCTCAGTCCATGCCCTGTGTGAGGTTATTAAATGCTTCAAATAAATTTCCAAGAACACACTCACAAAAAAAAAGAAAGAAAACGCAGCTATAAACACTATTCTGAACAAGCTGTAGAATATTATAGTCCTGGGTGTAGTCCCTAGGGCTAAAACCATGTGCTTTTGAAGCTTGTGTTGTGTAACTATTTCAAGCTCTTGCATTTTGTAAAGATCTATTAATACGGAAGTGTGTTCTTTGTATTCTTCCCTAATTTTAATCCGTTTAAAAGATTTGAAATTTTTTCTGTGATTGTGTACATAAATTCTTCCATAGTTGAAGTCTAGGAATTCGTTACTATTGTGTGATATTTTGTACCCTAAGAGCAGCACTTGTTTGATTTTATTACTTTACTTTTTTCCTCTCTTCTCCCCATGACATTCTTTGCCTTATTCCATCTTGGACTCCCTTCAGAAAAAACAAAACAAAACCTTAAATCCTGTAAACATCATTCACTGTGTCAGAGAAGCTTAAAAATTCATGAGCCCGAAGGTCAATTTCCCTAC
>NW_009209877.1:50088-57647 GCF_000690835.1 Fulmarus glacialis
GGCAAAGATACTAAAGGGAGATTATAGCCTAAATTTGTATGGGACAAAAGTATCTCTGCAAAACGTCTAAGAAATATAACTTCCCAGGGTTATGTTAGACTACTTCTGTTAATAAAATTGCCTTTTTTCTACACAAAATTGGTAAGTGATGACACACACTGTAGCTACAGCAAGGTGAATCGCTAGTTTGAGACAACTTTGCCAGTGTGAGCATCGTGCGTTTCCTTTTGGAGGCAGGTGACAAAGATCTGATTCTCTTTTGCTTTGCTCCTGTTACCATTGCTGGAGATACGTCTACGCTGCTAAGATTGCATGTGTGTGTGAGTAGACAACATGGAATTTATTGACTTGGGTTAAAAGTGCTGTGAAGATAAGGTATAGACGTTGTGAAGATAAGGTATATATGTTGGCACCTCAGTTAACATCTCCAAGGGATTCTGGGATTCAATTGGTAGACGATGTCGTTTTAAGTTGGAGTCCTATGTTTGCTTTTAGTACAAGACAGAATCGCATGTTCTCATCTTTCAATTTAAAAGCATGTCTTTGTCAGAGTTTTAAAAACAAACAAAAAAAACCTGTCCAGCCTGCATACTGCTCAACTTTCATGGAAAGCCATGAGCAGCAAGAGAGATGCTTTCAAATGTATTTCAGATAATCTCCACATTTGATTTGAATATGTAGAATAGCCATTCCCCTGCCATCCTTTTTTATGCAGGATTACATTCCACTGCAGAAAACAAATTTTCTGTTTTGAAGCTAGTTCTGGCAGACTGGCTTCAGAGTGGGTTTGGTTTTGTTCTTTTAGATAGAGTTTATAAAAGAGGGGAGAGGACATTTCAGAGTCTCCAACAGAAATACATGTAATGTCAGCCAAAGCTGTACACGATGAATAGCTATTTAAGAATATTACATTTGACCTGGCAATTGCATTGTTTCAGTTTCAGGCCAAGGGCGTATTGTCTTGCAGACAGTGATGAGGAATCCTCCAGCGCTGGGTCTTCAGAAGAGGATGATGCTCCTGAATTGGCAGGAGAGAAGCAGGTGACTCCAGGAGCAGAAGGGTGAGCTGTGAACATGGCCTTTGTTAATGCTTTCCTCCCCACCGCATTTCCAGACTTAGTGTAACTGATATCTTGGTCCAGTCCTATAATGCTCATGGTCACACAGGATGTCAGAGTGTGAGTATATCCAAGCAATTAAACAAACACAACTCACCCATTTCTAGAGCAAAGAGCAGCGATCAAGCCATGTACTACAGGCTGAAAGGAAGCTGCTCTGCTGAGTGTTTTACCATGCTGGGAGCATTGTTCACCATACAGCACTTCCGCAGAGTGACCTGTACAGTGCTCCATTTGACACTTGCTAATGCCTTCACTATTAGATTACAGAGAGAGCCAAGTCTTTAGGCCAGAGAACCTGTGGGGACCTTCCCCAGCATGCCTTGCCTGGTGGCAGAGCCAAGAACAGGATTTTGTGTGTGAACTTGAAATACTTACTTTGTATACAGTATTATACCCATACTGATCCTGCTGATCCCGTATTTCCTGTGTGTTCTTTTCTTTAAGAAAACAACTGTTATTCAAGCCTAGTTTTCTTGCGTAGGGTTTCGTGGTTTGTTTTGGTTTGGTTTTCTTCTTCTTCTTTTTTTTTTTTTTTTTTTTTTTTTTTTTCCTTCTTTCTTATTGAAGGGCTTTGAGTTTCTGGGCTATGCAATACTGCCCTCTGATGCTGTGCAAGAATTTTAAAGAAAATTTTCTAATGTCAGTTTTGCCACGTCATTCCTTGTTTTGGCTGCTGTTCTGATTTTTTTGCTTTTTACATCTGATTGAAATTATGCCATGCAATGAGAAATCCGTAGTAACACTGAAATGTCTCAGGCAATCACAATGTTTCCTATGTCTGAACACATCTCAGTGGTTTTACAGTGAATATACCAAAAGACTCCATGATACGTTCAAAACGTTCAAGGGAATTTCCTTGGAGTTTTACTCCTAAAACCTTTTGAAAACTATATGATGAATTGTTGGAATTATTTCAGTAGATGCATTTCATATCTTTAAAAAAATATATAGATCATATAAAGAACTCTCAAGAACAAAGAATTTTAAAGTAAAATACTGGAAGAATTCCTTACACCTTTCAAAAATCTGCATTACTACCAGTATAGAATCTGATGAGGGAGTAACTACTTTATCTGAGTAAAGTTACAGCTAGTATAAAATCCAAAAGCTGAAATTAATTCACCACTTTTATTATAAGCTGAGGAGTTTCTTGTCTTAACTCATGCCAAGGAGAAAGTTCTGTAAAAGGCTGGATAAACATGAACTTTTTGCAGGATAGGAATATGTTATTTCTTTAGCAAGGCTATCTCTGCTACATAACATCAAGAGCCACAATTAGGTACAATATAGTATGTGAAAATATCAAATATGCTATTCTTAGAGTATATATTTCTGAAATGGGATAGATGTGAGAAAGACATATTCATTCCTTAAAGGATCTGTTTTAAAAGCTAGGATGCCATCTGACACTATTGCCAGGAAAAGTAGCCTCTTTTTGCAGGCATAGTTCGCCATTTTTGGAATATCATTCCACCCACTGCCAAAATCGCCTTCCTCTTCTTTTTCGCCACCTTTATACTCGTTGTAAATGCTGCAGTACCTTAAAATGAAAACCTTTTTGTTCAACACACACTGTTTAATAGATTAGACATGATGGTTGGGCCTCTATGCTGATACGTGCATATGTCTGGGTGCATCTGTGTCTTGACAATTTTGTTAGAAAATTGTTAGGTTGTCACTTCTCATGCCAGCTTTCTGGCATAAATGATGTAAGTATATTTGCAATTTTAAAAAATGTTGCATTTCCAATGCCATCTGGGAAGGAGGAGTGTTCAGACTGGACAGAATTTCTGCCAGACACTTGTAGCTGACAGAGTACGGCTGCTGTGTGCAGGCTCTGGTGGGTACTGCTTGGACATGTGAATACGTATCTGTTTAGAATTTTTATGTCAAAAACTAATGATTTAATAGGAAATCCACGGGTGTCTTAGCAAACAATAGGTTTAAGAAAATTACCTTGATGTACTCTTTTTCTATTCTCTATCTAAAGGTATGTTGGAGGACATCGAGCAAGTAAGATCATGAGAATTGTGGATAAAATTACTAAGTCAAAATACTTTCAGAAAGCAACAGAGACTGAGTTTATTAAGAAGAAAATTGAAGAGGTCTCCAATACTCCATTGCTGCTAACAGTTGAAGTACAAGAGTGCAAAGGAACGCTAGTAATTAACATTCCACCTCCACCTACTGACAGAATATGGTAAGAGGAACTTAACTGCAGAACTGGGCAATGTTTAAGGTGTGTGCTACCTAAGGGACTGCAACTAAGAAAAAAGGTAAAGTGTAGCTGAAATGAGTTCTGGAAGACGTGCAATACAAACTAGTTGTAAATGAGGTAGGAACTGCTATTAAGAGAACATTGACAGTTAACACATTTAAGTATATGCTTCATTGGAGTGTTTATAATAAAATCTGTTCTGTGTACTCTCCTAAGGTATGGCTTTCGAAGACCTCCCTACCTGGAGTTAAAAGCTCGGCCAAAACTTGGTGAGAGAGAAGTGACTCTCGTTCATGTAACTGACTGGATAGAGAGGAAACTAGAACAAGAGTTTCAGGTGTGTTTCCTTTACATTTTCATTTCATTAATGATCGTTTTGGTCTATTAGAGGGGTGGGTTTTTAAATTTCTTTTTTTCCCCTATTTCATTCAAGACTAGTCGGTCTGCTCCTGTTCAATGGAAAGGATGTAAAGAACTCAGCTGAAACTGACTTCTGGGATGGTCTCAAGACCATGTGTAGACCTGGATGGAAATCTGGTTTAGCACTAGTCAGAATGATTTTAGAGATGAAAATGCCATTTCTTTGAAATAGGTACTATGTCAGAATTTGTAGTACTTAAATAAAAACATGATCCTGGGTGTTCTTAGATGATAGAGGGCCAAACTGTTGTCTAAAATTAAGAACAGATGAGGCAGTAAGGTGTCCTGTTACTACTTCCTTTAAAATAAAATAATTTTTAAAAATCACATTGACTGTAGTGCAAAATAGGAAAAAACCTCCAAATTTACAAATACTTGTAGGATGGGAAAACAGTTTACTGACCAGATTCATTCCGGACCCCAACCTGTACAATCAACCAGAAATCAAAACTGCTTATTTCATTAAAAGTACAGTTTGAATGTTATGGGTAAGAGCTGAGAAAGGATCAGAGTTAAGAAAAGTTGGTATGTTTCCTGTAGTTCATTTCAATTTCATGGGAAGTGCAGAGATCTTCATATTTCGGAGCTTGAGTTAAAGGACACTGTAGGGCTTCAGTATGGGCATTGACTCAAACAATGCTGAACTCAAGAACCTTCTATCTGGAAATTTGTTGCATTTTTTAACTAAACAAATCAGAAAACTAAGGTTTCAAGTGGCATATGAAATGTAACTTGATTTAATTGCATCTTTTTCACAGAAAATCTTTGTCATGCCAAACATGGATGATGTTTATATTCCTTTAATGCACTCGGCCATGGATCCCCGCTCCTCTACATGCCCTCCTAAAGATCAGATCACAGAGGCCCCTGATCAACCATGACATGTGAAGACTCTTGCAGTTTACAGTATTATAAAAGTTACTCTCATGGTTTTATAAACTGTGCTGTAGTTCTCATCCTTAATTTGTGCCACTTTCCCCCTCCCCCAAGGACTGCCTATAACCATGCCCTTGCGCTCACTTGCCTGGTTATTGTTCCTGTGTACTTCAGCTACATGAAGTTTCATTCCATTAAGCAGTTGATTTATTGTTGTACTGGCTGCCATCAGGATTTTCACTCGGAGGCTAAGATGACCTGTTCTTTGGGGGAGGGAGGAGGAACCTAACTGTAATAGATCGAGGAGCTTGATGACACACCTTTTGTTCAGCTTATGTTTTCATGCTATGTTAATGTGCATTAAAGCATTGAAAGGTTGTTTGGCAGCAAAGGAACTGCGTGCCAAATGGAAAAAATCCTAAATAAGGAATGAATTTATAAAACTGGAAGAGTATTTTTCTTTCTCAGGCAGTTGGAGGTGTAGAATGAACTGTTTTATGTTCTTTCACTTCTGCAGTCAATAGCTTGTGTCAAGCAATCGAAATATGAAATGCTTTCAGGATAAAAGAATGTAAATTGGATGTATAGGTAATATTGTGATTCAATGTGGTATATACATATTACTTTTTTCATACAGAACTTGTGCATTTTTTTTGGGAAGCAAGTAGCCATAAAACACACACAACTATCAGTGAAGGTGGGACTGTCAGCTTTTTGCAAATGGGGAGAAAAAAGTTGGTAAAGCCATGAGACCAAACCATAGCAAGCCGCCTTATAGTGAGGTACAATCACTTGGTTCATGATTAATTCTGAATGTTTATAAAGACATGAGCACACACATGAAATGTCTAATACTGCACATTACCAGTAGTACTTAGTTACCCTACTGTGTATAGAGCCTCTTGCTACAATGAAACACACCAAGTTTTTTCTTATAGGAGAGTTTGTTGCTGTGAGTCTTTTCCATTGCACTGTGTTTACACGCAAAGCATGGGACCAAATTCTCATGTTACAGCTGTGTAACTCCAGGCATCAAATTGCTTAATGTTTGTGAAAACAGCTGTGACTGAAAGATTTTGACCCCCATGCATTGGTTTTTTGGACTTTGTGGAATAGGAATTCAAGCATTGCAGTTATTCAAGCCGATCGCCATGTAATTAAAGACTGTTTCTGCTAATTAATGGCCAAAACTAAAGGGGGAGGAGGAACTGCCTTTTATTTCTATCTGGTGTAACGATTCAAGACTAAATGTATGCAGTAAATTCAATATTTGAACACTACATATCCGCTATTTAACACATGTAATATTTTTCTGATACTCAGTGTTGCCAACTGTTCATGGATGTCAGAAAATGTTTTCGTTTACAAAGAAGGTGAGTTTTGGCTCTCCTTTTATAACATGATTTGCTTTTTTTTAGAAGTAATTTTTTAAAAACTTTTTTGTACGTTGTGTTGTCACATTTGATGTAAATCAAAATTTCCATGTGTAACTTGATGATTTACCATCTCTAAATGAAGCTATTATATTGAAGGTTTTTTAAACAGCACCTTGCCTGAAACATAAAGGAAAACTAGCATTTAATATATTTAAAATTAATTCTATATTTGAACACCTATTTTGGTTACCTTTAATTGAAATATTAGTAGGTTATATTTGTTACCTAAACTCCTCCTTGACCATTCCAGGCTGTGTATATTCTGGGGTTTGCTCTGATTATGTAGGCATTATTTGCCTTTCATGAAGTCTGCATGTCTTGTACGCAGGTCTTTTATATGATTTAATTTCTATGTGCAATAACTGAAGTCAAAGGACTAGATGCACTAATGTGTAAACAGATTTAGACTTACTACACAAGATTGTCATATTGCACTTCATAAACTGTGGGTAACTACAATCTGCTTGCTTTGTTTTATTAAATAAATTTATCCCATATCAAACAATTATTCAGTTAAAATTTATTTGTACATAGTGCTTAGCCATTATCTTCTGCAAGTTGTTTGAAAAACTTCATTAGAAAGGCACCTTGTTAATATGAGAGTGTACTATGTGCTTTTCAGATTTTTTTTAATATACCTGAGTTGCACTTGGTTATGGCATATGATGACTTTAGGGTTAACCAATGCTGAGACTGTTCTAGCTCTATAAGGAAAAGCTTAAATTGAGTAATTTTACTGTAGTGAAGAGAAACTAAATTTCACTGCAGCAGTTGGTATTCACATGAAGAACATGCTTTAAAAACTTTAATTTTGCACCTCTGTAAACTTTGAAATGATTACCAGGAATTACAGAACAGAGGTGACATGCAGTACCCTCTGTAGTAGGTTTGGTGGTTGAAAGCCTCTCCGAGCTTAAGCAGCTTCTTTTACAGCCTTCCTAGACTTGGCTACTATGGTACGTCCAATCCTGTCACCAGTGTGGGTATAGATGCAACTTTTCTAAATCAACCTACATTGCATACCTCTAGCTTCTCTGCCTGCAGGAGAGCACAAGCACAGCTCTTAACATACAGAAAAGATGGAGGCCCTTTAAATAGCTGCAGCTTAGATTAGTGGAGTCGAATTCCCGTTTTGTTACAAGTTCTCTTTCGCTGTGCTCATAAAGACACCCAGCACTGGATGCTTTTCTCCTACTTAATAGCTAGCTCACCTTCACCCAGGCACTTTACTCCTGCAGCAGCTAGGCAGGAATCCCCCGGCTTTTGCTACTTGCTCCCTTTACCCTAACCTACTTCAGGACAAAACCAGTGCAGTGGTCTGGGCTGGGTTAAAGCCATGCCGAATGAACCCGTAGAGCACGGTAACCTGGATCCCTGTCACCCCGGTATTACCCTCTCCCCTCATAACACGCCGAGTCCCAGAGCCGTGGGCTCCCATCCCGGTGAGGCCAGGAGAGTACCGGAGCGCACCCTGGCCCTCTTCCCGAG
>NW_009209878.1:0-9215 GCF_000690835.1 Fulmarus glacialis
AAAGAGAAAAGAGAAAAGAGAAAAATAAAAGAAAAAGAAAAGAGAAGGAAAAGGGAAAAAAAGAGGGAAGGGAAGGAAAAAGGAAAAAGCAGGAAGGAAAAAGGAAAAAGGAAAAAGGAAAAAGGAAAAAGGAAAAAGGAAAAAGGAAAAAGGAAAAAGGAAAAAGGAAAAAGGAAAAAGGAAAAAGGAAAAAGGAAAAGAAAGGAAACAGATCATGCAACTGACAGACAATACATTTGAGACTAATGGAAGGAATTGCATTTTGTTACTGCATAATTAACTTGTGAAACTCATTGCCAAGAAACATTACTGAGGTCAGAAGCACTCAAAGGCATTCATCTCTTTGGGCTGTAAGAACACTCATGGTCATTCTGGACATGACAAAGGGAGCAAGCTATCATCCTTTTGTGCATAATCAAATCAGATTTGATGAAACCGAACATTTTTTATGCAGTATCACATTTGTCCAGTGAGATGAGTTTTTACACTCTTCTGATGCAGCTGATAGTGCCCAGGTTTGGAAACGTGTTACTGAGCTGGATGGATCACTGCCCCTACCTTCTGTGCTCCCAGGTTCTGTAGCAGATAAAATGTTTGGCTCAGAAAACCTTGATCTGTTTTAGAAGGGAGAGATGTATTCTAGAGCAAATTTGAACTGATTCCCGAGGCATATTCAAGCACCTTTTCTTCTGCAGTTTTAAATTTTTAATCTCAAAAAAGATTAGCCTGTTAGATATTGCAAGCAGGTAAACTAGGAATTCTAGTGATAATGATTAGATACTTGTTTTTTAAATGTTTTTCTAATGGGCAAAATGCTCTAGGATTTTCTAAAATAATTAAATATGGTAATTCAATTATGAATTGCTAAATATTAACTAAGCATATGACACCAATTACAGCATAAAAATTAAAATATTGTCACTCTGAAGAATCTGTCCCACAAACCCACTTTTTTTTACTGGACAATTTGCTTCAGACTTTTCTCTGGGATGTTCATTCATCAGGAAGATAATTCTCTGTGTTACTTAATGGCATAAAATACCTACTCAAATATGCATGTTTCTAAGAGTGCTCTATTCTCACTTCAGAAACTGAAACATCTAGGACCCATCCTCAGCTTGGGTAAATTGTTTAGCTCCAGAAAAGTTAGTGGAATCATATCAGCTGATGTACAGCATTTTGATTCTGAATGCTTTTGTTCCCCCCTGTGCTTCCTTCACACATGTTCAGGCAAGGAGGGACCATTATTTCACCCAGTTTAACCTCCATTGTAACACAAAGTTACCGCACCCTTGCAGCATCTGTTCCAGGACCCGCCTGTAACACCCTTCTGTAAATGCTATACTCTCATAGGCCAACGTAGTCAAAAAGTCCAGCTGACCAAAGAATGGGGAAAGCTATAGATGGTGGGAGGTGTAATACATGTACATTATCTGGAAGAAAATGAAAGTTGCTGGTAAAGAATAAAAAGCAGAAGGTGGAAACTGGAGAAAATTTAAAGCAAAATAAAGCAAAAGAAGCAAAAGACAGAAGGAGGGATCTACTGGCAGCAGATAAAGAGTTTCACACTAAAAAAGCAGTATTAATAAAATGTGTTAAAGTGCCAGATGACTCATACCAAAACATTTGTCTGTGCAGTCAAAGCAAAACTATTCAAGCTGATCCTCAACAAATACGAAGCATAAAGAAATACACCAAAGGGACTTTCAGTGGGCTGAAATACACAATAGACCAACAGGTGCTGCGGGCTTAAGTAGTCCAGTGCAGAGGTCAGCCTTAACATTTAAGTGTTTCTCAAGACTTCCGTTTGAACCTGCTGTCAGCGATGCTCAGTCCTTGTGCGAGGACTTGCAGGGTGTCCTGTGGTCCTCATTCAGGTCTCGAGTGTTGCAGTCAGCCGAGGAAAACGGCACAACAGCAGTTCGTAACCACTGAGTGCCAAAATGCTTCTCAGTGGGGCATGGTTTGAAAAAGCCAAAGTCGGTGGAAACAGAAATCTTCTCAAAACAAACTGCATAGAAATTGCTGGGGTCAGTAGAGGGATTGTTTTGAGGTTTGAGAGAGGTGGAGGCAAGCTGGAAAACAGCAGGGTGGAAGCTCCGATCAGGGCACAAGGGTCTGAGCTCTGCAGAGATAAGAGTAGCAGCATTAGCTCCGGTGAATCCAGAAGAGACTTTTCTGGTTCAGCTTTCACTAGAGCTGCTTTAAAAGCAAGCAGTAGATGTATTTCAGGCCTTGCTGTACATCTACAGAGGTTGCAGTTGTTAATTCACAGACTGTTTATCTTGTTCACCCTCCAACAAAATAATTGCTGCTTGATTATAACTACAAAAAGATTTTGCCAGCCAGTCATACAGCAGATGTTATTTCTCCCCTGAGCAACTCTCACAGGGCTGATGCTGCACATCGCACAAATCGAATCTCAGTATACCAGGCCGAAGTTCACATCCATCTCGTCACAGGCTTTTAGCTGTTGCAAGCCCATCGTAGACCTTTTGCTTTTGGGGACCACTTAATTTCTCTCTCGTTTGTACAGAGCAGGCTCATACCAGGCAGATTTATCTGGAGATAACAAACATGCTGGGCCAGATCTTCAGCTGAAATCCATAGACGTCTGTGAATTTAATGTTAGTTGAAAGGCTAGTTTTTTGCTGGTGACAACCTGCCTTCCTTTCTTTCACGGCAAGAGGCATAGCAAAGCCTTCCCCCAGACCTGTCACACACACAGATGCACAAAGACACATGTATGAATGCATCAGAACAGCATTATATGCAGATAAGATACCAAATAATCCCAGGGCTGACACCTGAGTACTACAATTTATTTTCGTTTGTAATGGTAATACGTTTGGGAAAATAAAAATACTTGTTCAGCAAAAGAGTGATGTAGGGTCCTTCCACTGAAACTTCTTCACAATGGACTACCTTCTATCACTGTTTAAACTTTCCAAAACTTATAGGTACTTTTTTTGCCTTTTTTCTTTGGATGGAATAAAAATTGATGGGGATCTATATCTCAGGCCTGCTTTTTACACAGAGTATAAAATTTCTTTTCACTTATCATAGTTATGCAGGGAGCTTTTTATACAGAGTCTTTATATCACAGCAGTTTGCTCCCACATTTAGTAAACAAAGAAAAATAAGAGCAGTCAAAAAATTTTTAAAACAGCTTTCCGGCTGAGAAGGTGGTGCAGCTGCGCACCGACGCGAGGTGCCACGCTGAAGCTGGGGCACGCGGCAGCATGGGTGCTGCTGTCAGCAGAAGCGCCTGCGGCACACAGGCGTTTGTTTCTCGGGTTCCTCACTCTGCTGTGCACCCGAGTGAAAGTTCAGCCTGAACAAGTCCAGAAGTGACACTGAGGGGCTGGGTGGGAGACGCAAGTGCAGGGCTCTGCAAGTAACCTCCTCTACTGCCCTTTCTGCAGCTGCATAGACCAAGTGAAATTGCTTCTCTGTGTCCCTGGGCATGCCTCTGCTGTGCAAGAGAGCAAGTCAAAGCAGAGAGGATGGGAAAGAGGACAAAATTTTCTGCCTGGGACAATGGCATATGTATTTTGTGGGTGAGTCCATGGTGGTATGCAACTGGAAAGGGACAGAGAGCTATTTCCCCTCCTAGTGCTCTTCCTCTCTGTGTGGTGTGGCTAAGGATGTTTTTATAAGCCTCTTAGTTAATATGCTGCTATGCAATAGCTGCAGTTGCAGTTTGGCATCTGTAATCAGTCGTTTGCTTCCACTGCATTTCAGGAAGCCTGCACTGCTTAACTTACTCAGCTGGAGAGGAATGGGCAAGCAAAGGTAACAAGTTTCACCCATAGAAAGACATGAATGAGAGCTCAGAGATATAAGCATAGCCTGACTTAACCAAAGCAGCCATCTGAGTATCTGGTCGAAGACACCAGTTACCGTAAGAAAGTCTTGCAGCAGAACACAGCAGCTAGTAACAGAGCATGGAGGGAAGATGCCACCTTCCACTTCATTAATTCCTTTCCACACCAAAAATTGTGATATTTCTTAAAGTCTACATGCACAGATTTACAGATTTGGGGGTGGGAGGGAAGGAAAGGTTTCTAGCAGTTACACAACGTTTCACAAATTTTCCATTGGACAAATAGCAGAAAACTCTTGTCCCATCCAAGTGAATCACATTTATGTTCTTTGTCAGATAAAGAAATGTAAAGAAGCATAAAGATACTGCTAACAATGGTCCTTTGCAATAGCTTACCAGCATAACATGTTCAAAATAATAGTACAGAAAAAAAGATAGCATCTTTTTTAGAACAATGGAAATACTATCACTAGCATACAGTTATTACTACTGACTTTAGAAACCTTAAAAATGGTAGCACCTTACTAGTCTTCATACTTTAGGGAAGTTTGTCTAAATTCTTTGTGTTTCGCAGAAGCAATCCAGCGACTTTTCCAAGCTCATATATGACTTTCAAGGGGATTTTAGTGAGAACACCAATATTAACAAAAGATTGTCAGCCAGAGTTGTTAGAAAGTTATTAGGACCTTGGTTTTCTCACACCTGCCACAACAGCTGGACTTTGAACTGTGTCATCCGTTGGAGTTTTGCTAAGCCACTGATTACTATGATCAAGGAATTCCCCTTGCCATCTCTGAACAAAAGCCAGATTTCACTAAAAAAGGTTTGCTAATTTTTTGTTAAAACTTTGAGACACTCTACTAAACATTTCCAGTGTTTCCAGATTTCTTAATGTGCAGTCTGACACATTTCAAAAATGCCTGGCTTTCCAGAAACGTGCACATAATCCAGTTTTAAGAAGTTTACCAGTCGACAGGAAAGGAAGCAACTACACTTCCTAATATCCTCTAGAAGTCTTGTTCTAGTCCACTGCTCATATCATGAACATGCATGTGGTGCATGACATCTCCCTTCCACACACACAGCTCCTCTGTCTCTCAATGTAACACAGGCTATGAAACAATTTGGTGCACCGGGCAGAAGAAATAAAGGGTTTCTCCAAATATTAAGCTGCTTCTTTGGGTCATCAGCTATGGTGTAAGTTTTCAAGAGCAAACCTGCAATGTAAAGTTTATTTGAAAAACACGGGAGTACTGGTAATGGCATTTTTTGGCTTTGCCTTTTTAAACGTGTATTGTTGAAGCTTCCAAATTTTCCTTTCTCTCTTTCACTGTCTGCCTCACAATGCCAGCAGCAGAAAAGTATTGTTGCTGCCGTGCTTCCTCTCTCCTCTGGCCACCTGATGCCATAAAATGTCCTTTGAAGTTATTCCCTTGAAGCTCTGAGGGATCAGTGCTATGGTGTGCCAAATACCACAACTGCCTCCAACTCCCTACAAAACGACTATTAAGAAGAGTGATGTTCCTGCTCCTGCTGGCTTCCTGCATGCACAAGGAGCTGAAAATGCACTGGTAATGGATGCTCTGTCACCAGGACTACGAAGCAGGAGCTGCTGATGCAGTCCGTTATGGAGAATTGTAAACAGTGAATGTTTCTGTTGAGGGTTTTTCTCTGTTACAAAAAACAATGTTTGGTAGCTTTTACTGGGTCTCAGCCTTCTGCAGCCAAGAAGTCTCTAATCTGATGCTAAGGGCTTGTTATTAGTCTTTCCTCAGTTGAGCAGATAGTAAATGCTCTGTAATCCCATCCAGCTCCCCCAGGTCAGAGCCAAGAACAGGGATGGTAGCTGTGTTTATTTTGTACCAGGCTTAGGTTTTTGAGGTTGCAAATATCTGACTTTAAGTAACCTCAAAACCTCAAGAAAGACTGTCAAGATGCCATGAGTTTTTCCCTATTTTGTATCAGGCTTAGGTACAAAATAGAGAAAAATGCATGGCATCTTCACAGTGTTTCTTGAGGTTTTGCAGCCTCACATCATACCTAGCCAAACACAAGTAGATTCTCTTTGAGAAAACAATGCTCCCTTGCTGAAAGGCAGGACTGCAGACCTTGCTGCTTAAGGAGCTTCTCCACTCAATTCATAAAATATTTTAATTGCACTGAAAAGCAAATGACCAGCCTGCCCAGCCAAAAACACTGACACGCTGTCCAGTACAGAGAATATTAAGGAGTAGTCTTCCTTGAGATCAGCTCTCCCTTTTTCTTACAAACAGAATGGATAGTATATAGGATTAAAAGCGCCTGCACTTTTAGATATTTAATTCGCATTTGCATAGGAATCATTAGAGGTATAAACTCTTAGCTACAGAGAGGCAAACTTAATGTAATGTGGATTGCTTATATCCTATTAGTCAAGAACGCAAGGTTTGGAATAACCAAAACAAATCAAAAGTTTGAGTCAAATTTAGCCAGCAGCTTCAGAGTGAAGCGTGTGTATGTCCCTGAGTTTGTTTTCATGACAGTGCATAGAGAAAATGAGAAAAATGTTTCATTTTTAACTTCTTAAAAGGTCGGCTGGTAATTTTCACCTTTGTAAAGTGAAACAAAAGTGAATCCTAATGATGGCGTTTTCTTTTCACTTATCACAGTTATGCAGGGAGCATGTGAGGAACACAGAAAAGAAACCCACCATCTCTAGGTCTCTGACAGAGTCACAATGAAGCCGTGATTAAAGGATGAAAATCACACAAATGTCAAACACTGGGCTATAGTAGACAAAAGGAGATGAGAGAAAACAAAATAGAGAAAACCGTTTTCCAAGGAAATTGAGGCCAATTCAAACTTCAGAAATGACACCAATTTAATTTAAACAGAGGAGTCTTAATCGAAAATAATCTGAACTGATATCCAGACAGGTTATCCCATCATTCTTCAACACGACTGTGGCTTATTCTGGTGTCTCCTCTCACTGCTTATAACACGCAAAAATTAAATTAATACAATTTGGGGTAATATCATTTCAGAATGATACATGATCTTGTGTAATGATTTTGCTAACTTGTCTGTCAGGAGAGGCTGAGAGAGCTGGAATTGTTTAGTCTGGAGAAAAGAAGGCGAGGCGAGGGGGATATACACATATACATGTGTATATAAATGTATATATACATTATATACATGTGTATATAAATCAGATGGGAATAAAGAAGACAGAGGCAGACTCTTCTCAGTGGTATCCAGTGAGCAGGTAAGAGGCAATGGGCACAAATTGAATCACAGTAAATTCCATCTAAATGTTTAAAAAAACCTCCACCTTTTGCTGTGAGGTGGTCAAGCAGTTGAGCAGGTTGCTTAGAGAGAGTTGTGGGGCTTCCATCCCAGGAGATATTCAAAACCTGACTGGTCATGGTCCTGGGCAGCCTGCTTTGATGGGTCCACTGGATGACCTCCAGAGGTGCCCGCCAGCCCCAGCAATTCTGTAATTCTGTAAATGAACACCCTTTGTTAAAAACAACAGAGATTAGGACAAAGAAATCCAAAACACAGAAGGGAAATATATTCTAAGATTAAATTGCATTTAATGTAGAAAATGCTAATCTGAATGTTTAGATCACTGTTCTGCCTTGTCATGTCTACATATGCCTCAGTGCTGGTACTCTGAAGGAAGAAAATATGGGGTGGGGGGAAGGCTTCTTAAAAGATAGAAAACTAGTAGGGAAGAATGAAACAGAAGATTTCATGGGAGCTAACAATTCAGCAAATGTAAAGCAACAGAAGCTCTCCTGAGCTCTCCTAACACTGCTCGACACAATGAGCAGCCACAGAGCTCTGTTAACATCTGTATTTCTATAAACAATGTCTTGTCTTGGAAGGTAAGCTTTGCTGTTTATCTAAGGTTAACTATATAATTTGAAAATCCAATATATGAGGATTATATCATTAGTAGGTGGGTAAAATAGATGACACTGGATGCATTGCAGATCAATTCTGCAAGCATGTCTGACAAATAGCATGGGAATTGTATAAAGACTTCAGGTGTCAAAACCAGTCCTTCTGGATATCCAAAGCCTGTAAGTACTAACACAGGGAACTAGTCAGATTCTCAATTTTGTAAAAAAGTTTTGCTCTACTGATGTGAGCTAAATAGCTGGTCTGTTGGAGTCCAGTGCACCTTCTGGTCTCTGCCAGCTTGCAGATCACACTTGTCCCAGAGTGAAACTGAGCCAGCACCACAATAGTTATTATATAGCACCTTTTCCACTGATCTCAGAAATCTAAGCATCAGGCCTGAAAAGCCACCCTCTGCCTTTCCACTGAGCATTAAAGTTTTGCAATCAAATATTTTCTTAAAATTAATTCCTTTAGAAACCCACCACCATCACCACTGAAGATGCCATGCCATTGCCTGCAGTTCATTTTTTCCTAAGAAATTAGTTAGCTTTAACTTACATGAATTTTTAAATTAATAGGTTTGATTCTGTACCTATTTCCTCAGATTCCTTTATCCATGAACCATGTTTTTCTCTTGCTGTTCTGTGACACTGAGCACATTACTACCAGCGGAAATAATTTTACTAAGTGTAATATTTTTACTAAGCTGCATCCCAGTGTTTCTCCTGGCCCTCATTTCCAAGGAGGCTGCAGTTTCTCTTCCAGACAAACCAGAAGGAAAGCTTCTGGTTCAGGTCGTGGCCAAGGAACCAGAAGGATGGGCTCAATGCTGTGTGTCTTTGGCTAACTGGCGTGGTTTTCATCCTTCAGTTCCACACCATCAAAAGAGCGGTGTTAATACGTCTTTTCTGCTGACTTTGATTCTTGCCTATCAGGAGGGCAAGACCTCCGCAATAGGGACCACCTCTCTTTTGGTGTTGTACGTGCCACAATACGGCCTGTAAGGTCTCAAACAAAATGACTGAGAGGCCACACAGCAGCTGTTTGACTCAGTGCAGAGAGATGGCCTGTGTTTAACCAAGACAAAGCAGCTCCCTGGAAGCATTTGTCCAAATTTCTGAAGCTTACCGCACTGCTGAACAGGGTGATCTATCCTGTACACTAACCCATGCAGGCTGACTTGGTTCAGTGAGGAGATATTTTCACGAATTTTACCTAACGGTCAGCATCTGCGAGTCTTATTTGCAGCAGCAACCTCTCCAGCATGAGTAGGCTCATTAACAGTGCTATGTGTGTACAGGTTGCCTCTTTTTTGTTCTTTGCGAAAACACAAAAGATCCAAGGGAACTCTAAACCTTTGTTTGTGATGCAATTACGGGGCTAGAAAAATGAATATATGTATACATAAACAATGATAATCTTAATTCACTTATGAAAATTTCAAAACAAATTGCATTGAGTTTTAAAGTTAACTACATTATCTTATTATATATAAATTTAA